>NC_056748.1:392964844-393121403 GCF_019279795.1 Protopterus annectens | reverse complement strand
CCAAAAAATTAAAAAAAAAATATTTATAGGGGACCCATGCATTGGGATAAAACATCTAGGAGCTGCCTTTGTTCTGTAGCTGGCGAACTCTGGGGGAAAGCTTCCACTTTCCTATCCACTGATCCAAGTTGCTCTTGAATGTAGTCAGGAACAAGCTTTGTTTATGGGAATGAGAGGGTTTGCTCCAGTGTAATGGTATCCTCTGCAAAATGTACCTCTCCCTCCAAACTGTTATGTAAATGTTGCAGAACTGGTTTAAGTTGCTGGAACAAGGATTTCCGATACCATTCGACTTGCGGACTTGAAGCAAGTCCATGAGCACTGGGTCAGAGGATGTTTTGTAAGCTACACACAGGTCAACTCTTAGCTGTACACAAAATACTAATTGAAGTTTTAGGGCTCTGAAACAGTCTTTTGTAGGACATATTGTTTAGGCCTTATTAATAATTATAGTTATGCAGTATTTGACTTAATGCGGTTACAAGAAAATGTGACTTGAGAAAAATGTATAACCTAAAGGTAATCAAAAAATGAACTCTGCCGTTTTATGGCAAGCACAACAAAAGATGAAAGATAAGTGCGGCTTCAATCAGAGTAAGTGAATATACTGAAGAAGTGACTGCAAGACACAAACAAAAAAGTAATGACAACTCAGACTGAAAGTTCTTAGGAAGTCTGCAGAGGATCCCTGTTTGCTCACTTTTTTTTCCACTTATTTCACTCTAAATTAGGAATGGTTTAATTTAAACAACTTCCATCATCATTTTACTTGTAATCTTACAAGGATAAGCAAAGCTGGTATAAAGTGCATTACTTTTACTTACATTTTATTTACTTTATGATGACAGGGTTGGTTTCACTAGACCTATAAACCTCTCTGAGGACAGCAGAGCTGGTACCTGGACAACAGTGCAAGACACCAAAGTTACAGCAATCCAAGTAATTTAATTTTATTTTAATTGGATTATATGCACCAGATCTTCCTACACTATTTTCAGCCATGACTAGGAAGGATCAAAATGGTAAGGGCCAAAGAGATATTTGTGGTTACTATAAATCTGCTAGTCAAACAAGTTTTTAGGAGATGGGAGGAAAATGAAATAGATTATGAATCATGTTTACGCCTATGTTTGATTACTTAGTCCAGTTCCAAGATGGGGTGTCCCAATGGTGCATAGTTTGCATATCCTTGCGGTGACCACACTTTTTTATTGTTTGCCAGCATCACCTGTCTACTCCCACATACCAAAGACATGCCAATAAGTGAATCAGAGAGCCTCTAAACTGACAGTAGTGGTATGTACCTGCAAAGGAATGGAATTTCATCTAGGACTGGTTTATTGTCTTACGCATGCTGCTTGCCCTAATGGGCTCCAGATCTCCAGTGACTCTGAACAGGATAAATGCAGGAA
The DNA here is from genome assembly GCF_019279795.1 of Protopterus annectens. NCBI lineage: Eukaryota > Metazoa > Chordata > Ceratodontiformes > Protopteridae > Protopterus > Protopterus annectens. The sequence goes on along the minus strand of NC_056748.1, from coordinate 393,119,991 downwards.
AATTAATGACTTGATGGCAACATGGAACTGCCACAAAGCCAATATACAGAAATGAAGAGTGAAACCAAAACCTTGGAAGTATTCGGCAGAAGCTTTAGCAACTGATCACCATGTTAAGGAAACCCACAAAAAGAGTTCATACTGCTGCTAAATATTAATATAATATGTGCACAGCTTCACTATTACAAGTTTTATTTTTAGAAAACAGTTACTACAGCTTACCCTAGGAGTGTTTTCTACACTGAAATGCAAATATTTATGTTTTAATAACCAAGTACAAGCAATTTTGTACAGTTACAAACTTCAGTGAAAAAAAGGAACTCCCTGGCAGGCAGAGCATGACCAATACAAAAAGGAAACTACAGCACTCAAAAATGTTATAATGCAGTACCCCTGTAATACAATGCCATCAACAAAATAAATCAGCATTCTAACAAATCATACCACATTCTAGACAGTGTGTTTGTGAACTTTCCTCTTTAGCCCTTGAAACTGGTCTATTTTATTCTGTTACCAAACTTAGAAAAGTATTAAGGTGGCAATTATATAGTACCACTACAAGAAAAAATGTGCATCACAAATACATTGGTTCAGATCATTTTAAAAAGATTGCAGTACAATGTACCCAACAATTTAAGTCCAGGTCATCAAGAAAAAAACACACCACATGCTGTACTAACCCTCCCCCTCCACACACATACAACACGGATTCCACATTAATACAGAATCAACAACCACCACTGGACTAATCATCCACCATAACAGAATTAAAGATTTCCATCACTCCAGATGAATGGAGCCCACAACCATTCACTATCCAAAAACAATGTGTTCTGGCTGACAAAACCACTGTGCCGAGTACCATTAGAGAAATACGATTTGTACACTGAGCAATAATGTGTACCTGTGCGCATGGTGATCTCTCAAAACAAAAAATGAATAGGTCAGTACCTCTTTTGGCAGAAACAAAATTCGCTAAGGAACCTGACCCATTACATTTGTGTAACAGTGTCTGAAAATAAATACACACAGCTATCGACAAATGGTCAGAGCAACAAAGATAAGCACGCAAATTACAAGATACAAGTGAAGATTAGGTCTATAGGTCAGAAGCAGCAGTCAAACTTGGGACAGGGTCGCAGGCCTAGGGGTCCCTGTTTACAGCCCCTTTCACTCAGCTAAGTCCACCCCCACCACACCGATGCTGCAGTTCAGATATTGTTTATCCAAATCAGAATTGCTTGAAAAATAATGGTTAAGTCATTTAAGCATACGCTACATACATACTACCCCCTTCTGCAGAACCAACTAAAGATGACTAATAATGATATTTACCCTAACCCTCTTGATCCATTCTAAGCTTGGCCTGCCTACGGTCACCGGTTAGCCTCCGGATACGTGCACGTGTAGGTGCGTGTTCCTGCGGGGACGAGCACGTTCCTTATACTTACTAGAGGAAAGTGTTGTGCAAAGTAAGAATGTAAGGCAGTACAGTCTGTTAAATTAGTGGTGTATAATTTGTTGTAATTTTTGTGTTTATGTTCTTGCTGTATTACCGTGAAGTTATAACACATGAATAACGTTACAATTATTATTAATGAAAATCACAACACACACACGTCTATTTTTGAACGATTTCATTCCGTTTGTTTCACGATCTGGATTTGCTGAATTCATCGCTAATGGAAAATAGTGATTCTAATGCTGCCTTACTAATTCTTAGCTATAAAGTGGTATTCTTATGTTGCAGATTGTAGAGTTTACGGAATGTCCTGTAATCTCAAATTTAAAGCAGACGTATCAAAATAAGCATTAGCTAAATTAATCTTTACAAATTACAAAACATACTTTTGCATTTTAGCAATTATGTGCGATGGAGCAGTTTCTGAAAAGTAATAGTTGTTTGTGAGGATTCGTATACCCCAAAACTTTCCAAGCAACCTGAAAAAAAAAATAACCAGACTCATACCTTTCAACTGTACAATTTTTCGCCTCATATCTTTGGTCCATTTTTCATAAAATCATGATTTTGGGGCAAATTAGTGGCAAATCATTGAAGTTGGAAAATAATGACAGACATTTGGGTTTCAGATATCATGCCCTTCAGAAAATTCATACTAATGCAAAACCTGTTATTCCATCAACTTTCTAAGTTTGTAAGAGGAATATTTAAAAATCGTCCATATTTTGGGGCCTTTGTTCCACTTTTATTTATGTCTTTGTCCAGATTTCTTCCTCTTAGGTTGAGGTATGCCTGTGCTAAACATAGTGTCTCTATTTGAATACTTTCATTTCAGAAAAAAATATTTACGGCACGCATTTCAGAGTACTTCAACTTTCCTAAAACTTTAGCCTTAATTAATACCAGCCATTCTTGTTACTGGAATACTTTAATTTTACAACAACAACAACATTAGCTTTACATAGAAACACCTGATGTTACGCAGCGTCAATAGGAAACAAAAACAGGAAATTACCTTCTGTCTCTAGATAGGCATGAGACGTTTTCTCCACAGCGCCTCGCTCGTTAATGGTGGATCAGTGAAACTGAACTACAGTGCAGTTTTTTGTGTTAGCAGGTAAAACATCCCATGGATATCTCTCAACCTCTTAACCCAAGAAATCTGGACAAATACTAAAATAATGGGGGGACAAAGGCCCAAAAATAAGGACATATTTTAAATATTGCTCTTATAAACTTAGAACGCTGCTAAAATAAAAAAAAATATTTGTATTAGCATGCATTTTCTGAAGGATATGAAGTCTGAAACTCAAATATATGTCATTGTATGCTCATTGTTTAGTTCATAGGTTCATAGTTGGTACTAGGCTATCGGCCCTAGGGCCTATACAAGCCTAGCCATAACAATTCCCTGGATATTTCTTCTCACAATATTTACTTCTCTGGACCCCTGTGTAGCAGGGTGACTGACATGATCCCCGGGGTGAATTTCCTATCTCCCATCCAATCATCAAGGTTCCTTTTGAAGAGGGCCAATGAGGCGCTCTGCTTGACATGTATGGGCAGTCTATTCCAGAGTATGGGGAGTCTCTGGGTCAGGAACCTATCCCTCCAGCATGTTTTGTTCATTGTGATGACAAGGTTTAGATTCCAGGAACGTGTGGCTCTAAGGGGATTGGGATTTCTTTAAGTGGAGCATGTCCAACAGCTCAGGGTTTGACATGGCCTTGTATGTTAAGCAGAGAGTAGATGATATGCCACAGAGTATAGCTGGAGTTTTTTTTAGACGGTCAGCATATGGCATCTGCTTTAGGCCTGTGATTCTTTTAGTGAGGTATTTCTGTGGCCTTTCCGGCTGTTGCAGATGTCTTGTGAGGTACATACCAAACTGGGCATTATACTTTATAGTGGGTCTAATGAGGGATGAGTACAGTGGGACAATGACCTCCTTTTTTCTGGATGAAAAGCCCTTGGTGATGAGGTGTGCCACATAGAAGGATTTCCTGACTGTTGTGGCGATGTGGTTATCGAAAGTGAGACCACTGTCCACCTGTGTCCCTAAGTCTCTCATCACACTTTCGATGTTTAGTGTCCTGCCACCTATATGGTAATTCATGGGTACATGTTTTTTTCTAAAAGGGGATAACTATACATTTCTTGGCATTAAGCTTGAGCCCATGGTTCTGGCACCAGGCATCTGTTTCTGTAAAGCCCTTTTGTAGAATATCCACATCATTTGGGGATTCAATAATGGCTCCCAGTTTGCAGTCATCTGTGAACTTTGTTAGCCAGCGTCCCTTAGTGTTGGCCTGTACTTCGGAGAAGTAGATGCCAAACAAGAATGGTCCCAGGACTGAACCCTGAGGTACTCCACTTGTCACTTGTCTGGAGCTGGATTTGGAGTCGGCTACATTTACAGTCTGGGTACTGTCAGTAAGCCAGTTGGCAACCCATAGAGTGACATAGGGATTTATGCCCAGCTTAGTAAGTTTATCTATGATTCCAGAGTGAGGGATGGTGTCGAAGGCCTTGGCAACATCCAGACAGGCTGTGTGGACCGCCTTACTCTCGTCCACAGCTCTGGAGACTGATTCGAAGAAGTCAAGTCAGATTCAAGAGAGAAGATCAGCCCTTCACAAACCCAAACTGGGTGGGTTCCAGTGTTTGAAGGTTGCCAGTGTCTTTGTTTATAAGTTCCATGATAATGTGTTCCATGCCCTTGCAGATCAGGCTTGTCAGACTGATGGCACGGTAGCTCCCGGGATCCAAGGCGGATCCTCCCTTGTGGAGTGGGATAACTGTAGCTGTGCGCCACTCAGTGGGCACAAAGCCTGAGGTGAGGCTATGATTAAACATGACACAGGTGAGGTGCCAGTTCATTTTGTAGTTCATGTAGTACACAGCCTGGGATGTCATCTGGTCCCATGGATGCTGTATTCTTAGCTTTGGAGAGTGGGGTTTCTACCTGTGTGGCTATGATTAGACATCATTCCTCTGTAATTAGCCTGAAAACCACAAATTTTATGAAGAACAGAGTATAAATAAAATAAGTCAATAGATTAAATATTTGAGGCAGAAATCTGGGCCTTCTGTGAAAATCTGTAAAATCAAAAAGTGTGACCATGGTTTATTCGATTCTACTTTTTTAGACAAATTGCTGTTCCTGCTTATTTGAAACATTATTTACACATGTGCCATGTACATACAAATGTTGTGAATTTTAGGATTGGCCATTTTTCAAATGCCTAAAGTAGGATATCATATTATTGACAGAAATGTGTAATTTTGCCAGACAAACCATGCCTGCCTGCTACAAGTGCAAAGAACCAAAGTAAAAGCTCACTTTTATGGAATTTGAATTCTATCTGTTGCCCTATGTCATATCAGTCTGTTTCAGGTACAAAACAATTTTTATGTAACTACTAGTTGAAACTTAGGAATTATTTTTTTGTCCTAAAATCTTAGAAAACTTGCCATTTTGTATGATTTTTCCTCCGCAGGATGCAACTGCTCAAAGAGGATTGCCTACATAACAGAGTAGACAGGTGGTAAGCTTAATGCATTATATAATTCAATTACTGCTGAATTAACTCTGATCCAAACCTCTCAGGAAGACTGTTAAAACCACCCAAAACACTTTATGTGACATAATTCCTTTACATTTTCCCTTAAGTATCAATTGTTTCCATTGACTGCATCTTGTTTTGCTTGTACATTTGTATTATACCATTTATCACTACTATATGGATTTCTATAAGATACTTTAAAATATCTGTCATGTCCCCCACTTTTATTTATTTGATTGACTAGGAGGTCCATCTGGGTGCAGACCACTTAAAGTGGATGCCCAGATGTAAATAAAGATGAGTTGCCCATTTGGAGCCCATCTGGAGCATTTCTCCCCAGGCCTCTGCTGAAAATTGGCTTTGTTTCCAGTCAAACGTCCCCGATAAACACATGTTAAATAAATAAATAAATTCAAGGTGGCACCTATTGGATGCCAGCTCCCTGGAGCAGAGATATGGAGCTCTTACTGTGACCCAGCCAACCTTGGTTCTATCAACAGCTTGAGTACTGGAGGAAACAGAGGAGGTGACTGGGGCTTGACTTGAGTGGTCATAAGTTAGTTCATCCATCCTTGAGATAGGAGGTGGCTTAGCTCACAGTTCCGCTGCCTTCTGATGGAGACCCGGTAGTTTGCTAAGGTGATAAGTAAACAGTGTGGAAACCATTTGGATGGTGACTAATCTCAATGAGATTTTTCATCAAACTAGATGCCCCAGAAGAAAGTGCACTACATGGCATGCAACTTCCTGTAGTTAGCTTATTAGATTAAAAGTATTAAGCACCATAGTACATCCTTTTATTTAATTCTAATATATATATATATATATATATATATATATATATATATATATATATATATACAGAAAGACCTTGGAAGGTAGCATGTATGATGCTGCATTTATCAGTTGACCACTTAGATTAGCCTAACTTTATGTTAAGTAAAGCATCTCTTTGGCTTTTATAGCAAATTTATTAATTAGCCTAACTTTATGTTAAGTAAAGCATGTCTTTGGCTTTTATAGAAAATTTATTAATTAGCCTAACTTTATGTTAAGTATAGCATGTCTTTGGCTTTTATAGCAAATTTATTTACATACATTTTAATAAGCTCAGCTTTTCAGTCTTTAGTATCATGATCAATTCCCAGACTGTATATATCTTCATAGGTTCATTGGTAAGTACTAGGCTATCAGCCCTAGGGCCTATAGAAGCCTAGCCAAAAAGGTACCCTGGCTTTTGCCACCCAAGAAAATTATTTTCCTGTACCCCTGTCGAGCAAAGCCACAGAGGTGATCCCCAGGGTGAATTTCCTATTTCCCATCCAATCATCAAGATTTATCTTGAAGAGTGCTAATGAGGAGCTATGTTTGATATAGATAGGTAGCTTGTTCCTGAGTATGGGAAGTCTCTTGGACAGGAATGTGTCCCTCCAGCATGTTCTGTTTATTGTGGTGACAAGGTTTAGGTCCCTTGAGCATATAGCTCGGAGGGATTGGGATTTCTTTAAGTGGATCATGCCCAACAGCTCTGGGTTTGACATAGCTTTGTATGTTAGGCAGTGATCGCCTCTGAGTAGGCGATATGCGATGGTGTAAAGCTTGAGTATTTTGAGACGGTCTGCATAGGGCATCTGTTTGAGGCCGGTAATCCTCTTTGTGAGGTATTTCTGTGGCCTTTCCAGTTGTTGTAGATGTCTTGTGAGGTACACACCAAAAGGGGCGTTGTACTCTATAATGGGTCTAATGAGTGACATGTAGAGGGGAGCAATGACCTCTTTTTTCCTGAATGAGAAACCTTTTGTGATGAGGTGTGCCATGTAGAAGGACTTCCTGTCTACTGGAGCGATGTGATTATCAAAGGAGAGACTACTGTCCACCTGTGTCCCAAGGTCTCTTATCACACCTTCGGTGTTCAGTAGACTACCACCTATGTGGTAGCTCATGGGTACAGAGTTTTTACCAAAGGGGATGACAATGCACTTTTTGGCATTGAGCTTGAGGCCATGGCTTTGACACCAGGCATCTGTCTCAGTGAGGCCCTTTTGTAGGATGTCCACATCATTAGGAGTTTTAATTATGGCTCCTAGTTTGCAGTCATCTGTGAACTTTGTTAGCCAAAGACCTTCTGTGTTAGCCTGTACTTCAGAAAAGTAGATACCAAACAGGAGAGGACCCAGGACTGAACACTGTGGTACTCCACTTGTCACTGGTCTGAAGTCAGATTTGGAGTTCGCTACTTTCACAGTGTGAGTTCTGTCAGTGAGCCAGTTGGCAACCCATCTTGTGACATAGGGATTTATACCTATTTAGTGAGTTTATCTATAATTCCAGAGTGGGGGATGATGTCAAAAGCCTTGGTGAGATCTAGATAGGCTGTGTGAACCACCTTACCCTCATCAACGGCTTTGGTGACTGCTTCAAAGAAGTCAGTCAGGTTTAGGAGACAAGATCTTCCTTTTACAAACCTGAACTGGGTGGGGTCCAGAGTTTAAAGATTACCAATGTCTTTGTTTATAAGTTCCATGATGATACATTGCAGACCAGGCTCGTTAGGCTAATGGGGCGGTAGTTCCTGGGGTCTGTGGTGGCTCCCCTATTTGTGGAGTGGGATAACCATCGCTGTGCGCCATTCAGTGGGCACAAAGCCTGAGGTGAGGCTATGATTGAACATGGTGCTTAGGTGGGTGCCAGTTCATGCTGTAGTTCATGTAGAACGCAGCCTGGGATGTTGTCAGGTCCCATGGATGCTGTGTTCTTGGCTTTGGAGAGTGTGTTTTTTATCTGTGCAGCCATGATTACAGGAACTTTGCATTCTTCCAGTATAGAGATGGGTCCTTTAAGGGGTGAGGGGGGATAAAATTAGCACTGAACCTATCTTCCAGGATGTTGGCAATATCTGTTGGTTCTGTATATTTAGTGCCATTGTGCTGTAACACAGAGCAGATCTGAGTGTTGCTATTGAGATTCTTGACATAGTTATAGAATGCTTTGTGGTTGTCTTTAGAATCAGTGGCAATTTTGTTTTCATAACTAGATTTGGAGGATTTTATGAGGGATCTCAGCTTCTTACTGAGGCTTACCAGGGAGTTCTTCCAGTCATGGGATTTTACTCTTTTTTTGCAACAGTTTCTTTCTTCTGTTGTAGAGTTTGTTTACGGCAGGGAACCACCAGATTGGTTTCATTTCTTTGGAGGTTAGCATCTTGGTTCTGTTAGGGATAGCATGATCCATGCACTCGTGTAAGCGCTTATAAAGTGCATTTGTGTAGGATTCAGCAGTCATACCTCTATTGTCCGTCTGCATGGGTGTCGTGAAGTTTGCCACTTCTGTCTTAAGAAGCGTGAAGTTGGCTTTGGAGAAATTGTTTATGGTGGTTTCCCTAATGGGGGTAGGGGTCGGATCGGACCAATGAGGAATTGCCCTCTGGTGTGGAACACTTGTCACCCATGTTGGTAATGACCAGATCTAGGATATTGCTTCCCCTGGTGGGTGTGTGGATAAGTTGATCCAAGGCATTGGAATTTATGAATTCCAGAAAACGTTGAGCAAAAGATTTGGTACATGAGTAGTTTTCCCAGTTAATGGTGGAGTAGTTGAAATCGCCCATTATTAGGGTGTTGGGTTGTACCCTAATATTTTCCAGTGTATCAAGAAATGAGGAGTTGGAATCCTGGGGGATGATGGGGGATCTGTAGCAAGTTACAATTTGGATTGCGGTCTTGCCCAGAGTTAGTTTCACTTGGATAATCTCGGATGCATTATGCTGAGCAACTAGCCTGGAGGTGTGGATATCTTTAATGAATATGGACACGCCTCCACCTTTAGTGTTTCGGTCCAGGTTAGGTGGCTGAAAGGTGTGGTATGAATTATAGTCTAGTAATGCAAGGGTGCTCTCTGGAGCCTTGAACCAGGTCTCTGTCACTGCACAGATGTCAATGTTCTCCATTTTAAGGAGTGCCTCGAGTGAATGCATTTTGAGGTTTAGATTTCTAGCATTGAGTAGCATTACCCTCAGATTTTTCTTGCTTGTACCTGTTATGGTGGTGAATTTGTCATTTGAACCTTGCCTAAAAAAAGGCACTATAGGGGTGCAAGAGCCTTAGCCAGTATCCAGAATACCAAGGGCGACAGGTGCAAGCCATCTCTGGCAAAGCATCATGGTCTGTCGATCATGTCATCCCAGACAGATACTGGATCCCCTTAGAATGAAACCAGAAGCTTAGCCAATTGTTGCAGTCAATCATTTTGCCCTTGTACTGTGGTATCATTCTGGGTGATGGCAGGATGGCACTCAGGGCTAAGGTCATACCTGCCTGGGCTACAAGATCGGAGAGCTCCTCCATGTCTCTTTTCATGTAGTCCAGGGAGGTACGTCTCGGGTCATTCACACCAACATGGACAATGACAGAGTCATATTTGTACTTGTTGTGGAGTGACTTGAGTGCGTGTGTTATGTGGTGGATCCTGGCACCCGACAGGCAGCTGACAGTAACTTTCTCCTTGTTTAGCCTGGTGGATGGAACATCAGTATGCCTGACTATAGAGTCACCTATGACTAGAGTGCTGGGTACGTTGCTATGCCTTATGGGCTGTGGTTGAGTGGCACACTGAGTTTGTAATCTATGTGTCATTTGGGTTGTGTTGGGGGGATGGAGGTTGCATGCGTTTCAGCTTTGGAGGTCTCTGTTGCTTGACCTGATTTTTAATGAGAGACTCCGTGAATGTAGGTGTGTGTTTTGTTTTGCTATGTTTTTTTTTTAGTGGCGTAGGTTTTGAGGCACTTTGTGATGAGTGTGGTGTGGTACAAGTGTTTACCTTCTCCTCTTGATTGTCTGGTCCAGTCTTGGGTGAAGAGAGTTTTGCTTCCAGTTTGGCTATATAAGTGCATCTCTCACAAGTTGTAGAATTGGGTGGTAGGAGGAGAGGGTTGTCTGCGTACATAAGGCAATTGCTGCATTGCCCCAAGATGCCCAGATTCATCAGGTAGACAGGAGAAAACACTGGGAGCTGACCCTTTGCCTGGATAGGTGCTTATTTATTAAGTACTAAAAATGTTTTCCTCTAGACAAGTGAGGAAAGTTGAGTGCTGTAGTAATTTGTAGCTTATTTAGTGCTTACAATGGGTTCTGAACAAGTGCTGTGCTCAAAGAAACAGATTTAAGTGCTAAATCTAAAAAAACTGGCTAGTTCTAAGGGAAAATTTGAAGAGCAGACTTAATGGCGCCAGGAATAGTTTAACCCTAGCTAAGTGGCGATGCATAAAGTGTATTTTTTTATATAACAGTAGCAAATGAGCCAACTGATTTAAGCAAATTAACCAATAAAAAGCTAAAAACTGAGCCCAGTTCCAGCAGTCTGCGATCAGACAAGTTCTAACTGCACACTCCTGCCACTAGGGTGCAGGGAAACCTTCTCCAAAAAAAGATGGTCTGGATTAGTGCTCAAGTTATACAAACAAAGCTAGATTCAGCAGGTCTGAATTTAGTCTATGCTACAGCAAACAAAGCGTACCAATTTCAGAAAGAAACAGCTCAAATAAGCAGGCACAATAAGCCTTTAACCAGAAACTCCCATCTCAGAAGGGCAGAATCTACCCTTTCCTCCCAGAAGAGTGCAGACCACACCTTCTTAATGTAAAATAACTGCCACGAAGCCCAAGTGCTTAAACCAGAACTAATACACTCTTAGAATAACTGATACTAAGCCTTCAATCAGCAACTCCCAACTTAGAAGGATGTAAGCTACCTGTACTGCCACAACAGTGCATACCACAAACCTTCTTAATGTAAAACAACTGGTCTGAAGCCCAAGTGCTTCAACCAAAGACTTAGAATAACAGTTACAATTTAATCAGGCTACTAACAAGCAGTAATGAATGCAGCAGAATAAATTTAATAAAGTAGGAAGAAACACAAATTTAGTAAAAGCAGATGAATAAAGTGCAATTTTTTATATAACAATAGAAAACGTGCAGACTGATTTAAACAAATTACCGAATTAACCAGTAAAAAAACTCAAAACTGAGCCCTGTTCCAGCAGTCTTCAATCAGACAAGTTCTAACTGCACACCCCTGCCACTAGGGTGCAGGGGAATCTTCTCCAAAAAAAGATGGTCTGCATTATTGCTCAGTTTATACAAACAAAGCTAGATTCAGCATGCCTGAATCTAGTCTATGCTACAGCAAACAAGGTACACCAATTTCAAAAAGAAACAGTTCAGATAAGTAGGCACAATAATCCTTTAACCAGAAATTCCCAGCTCAGAAGGGCAGAATGTAACCTCTCCTCCCACAAGAGTGCAGACTACAAACCTTCTTAATGTAAAATAAACTGGCTGAAGCCCAAGTGCTTAAACTAGAAGTAATATACTTAGAATAACAGACACTGAGCTTTCAATCAGCAATTCCCAATTTAGAAGGATATAAACTACCTGTCCTGCCACAACAGTGCAGACCACAAACCTTCTCAATGTAAAACAACTGGTCTGAAGCCCAAGTACTTAAACCAAAATGCTTAGAATAACAGTTACAATTTAATCAGGCTACTACCAAGCAGTAATAAATGCAACAGAATAAATACAAATGAGTACTTTTAAGAAGAGGCAAAAGCAAAATAAAGTGCAGTTTTTTTTAGTAAAGTGCAAGGAGAGAGGAAGGAGGAGCAGAGGTTAAGAACCTAAGTGGGTTGGCCTTCTCAAATGTTCTCTCTGTATTAAGTATAGTGAACACCAGATTGGGAGGGGTGTCCCAGATCAAATTTACAGTAGGGGCGGGTAACTGCAAAGCCACCAACTATAACAACTCTACAAGAATAGGATGGGAGGAAGGGGGAAAAAAACAAGTTTCAGGACAGATGAGAAACATAAAACCATGCCAGAAAATATATAAAATAATTCAGTCAGGCAAATAATAATTCAGTGAAGCAAAATTAAGACAATGCAGAACTGTGAAAGGTTAAAATGCCAAGAAATATCCTTATCAATCAGCGATATATTTCCAGATTGTTTGAGAATCACACCAGCCAGAACCCAGGAGTTTCCAACAGTGTATGCAAGAATTTACAAACAGAAACTATTTTTAAATCAGCAAGCCTTGAAGCAATCGTATAACACAAAAGCTGTTAGACCAGTTTTATAAACTCCACCTCAGAAATAGGGGGTAAGCAGTTTCAGGACAGATGAGAAAGATAAAACAATGGCAGAAAATATATAAAATAATTCAGTCAGGCAAACAATAATTCAGTCAGGCAAAATTAAGACAATGCAGAACTCTGAAAGGTTAAAAATGCCAAGAAATATACTTATCAATCAGCGATATATTTACAGATTGTTTGAGAATCGCACCAGCCAGAACCCAGGAGGTTCCAACAGTATGTGATCTGTCTGGTCTCTTCAGAGGTCTTGTTTTGCCATAGCACAAGACTCAAGACTACAAAGTTAGGATGCAACTTTAATGCCACCCAAAATGGCAGCATACTGGTAACACAGCTATCATCACAGCTTCTTCTTCTTCTCGACTGACTGAAAGGTTATGCATTATGGGTACTTAGCAGTCTTAAAGATAAAAGCACATTTACTTCTATATAGAAATATCTGAGAGAGGCTGGAAGCTCTGTCCATTTATTAAGTGTCTTCAGACTTTGAGGAGAGATATAAATCTCACTTACTGTGCCATTAGAAACCTAATTGCACTGGACCTCCTGTTTCACCATAAGTCCAATATGTCCACCAATACTAGAACCAGAAAGCTAAATCTCCACCAAAGGATAAATAAAACAAGTGGAGGGACTGGTTTATAACCCAACACCCCACAAAACTTGTGGAGTAAACTTCCTCTACAGTTTAAAAAGTGTGCCTCACTAACTTCCTTTAAACATAAACTAGAATGACTGGATAGATAAATTTACTCTGGGACTGACTGGTATGGCTCTCGTGGATAAAGAACTTATGGCCTGTGGGAGGGAAGGTACTAGCCAGATGTAAATGGTCATAAGACTCGGTGATTTTGGGATATCTACGAATCTTAATCTGTGTATGTGTGCATTGTCTATTTATCTATCTGGACAGATCTGATACAAATTTGCCTTAGAAATTTATCATGCTCAGAGCCTAAGGCAGCTCATTTACACAAACTGGACATTTTAGCTTTGTTGTGGATTGGACCTTATTGGAATCTGACTGATTTCACTAGCACTTATGCTGTGAACAAACTATTGAATGTTAGGCTTAACAAAACAGCATTTGTCTGTATTTAGCTTTAAATCTGAGGTTGTAAAGATTTGAATTATTGTCTCTAATCTTATATCATCTGTTTATTAAGACCAAATACTAGCAGTCCCCATGATGACAGCAACAAGTCTTCATGTCCTTTCAAATAAACATGGCACTAAAATTATTTCTTTCTTTATTTGTTTTGTTTGTTTTACCAGGATAGTTTGACTGGGCCAATCAAGACTCCTTTTCAGAGGAGACCTGAGGAAAAAAAAGCTACAGTAACTAACATTAAACATTGCAGTGAACACACGAACAATACAAATATACAAGTTATAGACATGAAATATTATTTATAGCAGTAAGAAAATATTTAGCATTTAAGAACAATGAACCACAATAGAAACAAAATTCACTGTGATATGTAATTAGAAAGAGAAGAAAAAATGTTTAATAGATCAAGGAGAAGATAAGGGATATCAGAAGTGGTTACTAATTCATTCAACTGCTACTATATGGAAAAAGAAGGAGGGAGTAAATGTGAAATTAAGAATAGAATATATAGATTAATGTATAGTGTAAAAGGTATGGAAAAGATAAGAGTAAGATGAACAGGAGGAAATTGGGAGAATACATAGGTAGAGAGAAGGAGGAGAGGAAAGGAAGGGAGTCTTAACAGGATAGGAAGATCAAAGTAAACTGGATTTCTAATTGCAGTCATCCCTATTAGCAGAATCTACAGAATGGAAGGAGCTTTATGGAGAAAGAGAGAGAAAGGATGGGATATCGGTAGGTAGAAAGAGGTGAGAGAAGAAAAGAAACAGAAGAAACGGATGTATGGGGATTAGTAGAGGATAGAACAGAGAAGGATGTGTGAAAGGAATAGTAGATCATGAGAGGATTTATGTAATGTTTAAAGTGAGGAGGAAATGAATTGTCAGCTCCTTAGAGGTGAGAGACAGAGAGTTAGAGTAGACTAGATAAATAGTGTGAAGGGCAGACAAATATTAGGGAAGTCAACTTAACCTAGTGAGCAAATACAAGACCAGATCCATGAACTGCATAGAAAATCCTTTAATCCTTTAAATTATTTCTGAAGCTATTGAAGGATGATATTTATATAATCACTGAAGGAGGGAGTTATACTAAATGGCAGTCTTTTGAAACAAAATCTACCAATCAGAGTAATAAAGGTTGTTAGCTTTTGATTATTTCTCTGTAGGGATATCTGCCAAAACTACTCAAAGCATTTGGTGTGTAGAACACTGTGACATCAATCAGCTTAGATGCAATATCCTCAAGGAAAGGAACATAAACATTTTCCCTGAAGACTACATCATTTATTTATTTATCTATTTATAATCACTACCTATTCTCACACTGTGATTCTTTTTGATAACTGATATCATTGGTTCACACCATTCAGTAGGCTTATTTTAACTTTCTATCACACCATGATTTGCATATTTTTTTGCTTTATGTCTACTTCAGACATTATTGGAAATGGTACCAATAGGGGTGTAATCAAAGAGTATGGGGCAGCATCTGGCTTTACCTTTATTGGCTCACATTTAAGCAGACTGACTTCTCCAAATTCATGTTAATCTCTGTTACTTCCAACTTGCATACCACAGTTCAACTATGCAGATTATTTACACATGGACCATCTGGCACACAGATCCAAAATTCATACTTGTGATCCGTCCACTTGGTCATTGCTAGGAATCATCCTGCATACCTGAGTTTGACTGCAGTGATATATACGTCTGTATCTGCTTCATGCAACTGCAACATTTTGATGTGCTTCTATAATCCCTTATGATATTACAATAACATCAGCCCCTGAATCTATTTTTCAGTTTACTGGGGATCCATGTATTGGGAGTTTAACTTAACAGTCTGATTTAACTTTCAACATAGCAATTACTGAACCCCAAAAATACTTTCTGAACACCTTCCTCAGTTTTATTTTTAGTGGCTACTTGTTTTACTAGCATAATCTTACACATAACAGCAAAATGTCCAATTTTTGCATTTGTTGCATCTTTTTCCATATGCAAAACCATCTTGTTCATAGGTTCATAGGTTGATACTAGGCTATCTGCCCTAGGGCATTTATAAGCCTAGCCAGAGTGTGTTTGGCTTTTGCCACCCTTTTAGATTAGTTGACTGTGCCTCTGTATAGTAGGTCACAGAAGATAGCCCTTTTGAGGTTAGTTTACTGTGCCTCTGTCTAGTAGGGACACAGAAGAGATCCCAGGGGTAAACCTACGATCTCCCATCCACTCGTCAAGATTTCTCTTGAAGAGGATCATTGAGGGACTCTGCCTAACATGGATTGGGATTTTGTTCCAGAGTGAGGGGAGCCTCTGGGATAAGAATCTGTCCCTCCGGCATGTCCTATTTATTTCTGTGCTGAGGTTTAAGTCCCTGGAGCGTGTAGCTCTAAGGGATTTGGATTTCCTGAGGTGGAGCATGTCCATTAATTCTAGGTTGGACATGGCTTTATACGTCAGGCACAGGTCGCCTCTGAGTAGGCGGTAAGCAGCTGAGTAGAGCTGGAGTTTCTTTAGCCTAACTGCGTAGGGCATCTGTTTGAGTCCCTTGATCCTCTTGGTGAGGTACTTTTGGGGTCTTTCCAGTTGCTGCAGGTGTCAGGTAAGGTACATCCCAAATAGGGCATTGTATTCAATTATGGGCCTGATGAGTGATGAGTAGAGGGGCACAATGACCTCTCTTGATCTAGATGTGAACCCTTTCGTGATAAGGTGGGCTATATAGAAGGTCTTTCTAACCACTTTGGCAATGTGATTGTCAAAGGGGAGATTGCTATCTACTTGGGTCCCCAAATCCCTAATTACTTCTTCCATACTTAATGGATTACCACCTATGTGGTAATTTGTGGGCACTTTGTTTTTCCCAAAGGGGATGACTATGCACTTTTTAGCATTTAGCTTTAGGCCATGGCTCTGGCCCCAGTTTTCCGTCTCTGTGAGACCCTTTTGGAGGATGCTTGTGTCAGTCAGCGAGTCAATTATGGCACCCAGTTTGCAGTCATCTGCGAACTTGGTCAGCCATAGTCCTCCCGTGTTAGCCTGTACCTCAGAGAAATATATACCGAACAAGAGAGGTCCCAGGACTGAGCCTTGTGGGACGCCACTTGTAACTGGTTTAGAGCCTGACATGGCACCTGCAATTCTGACCATGTGGGTTATATCCCTGAGCCAGTTTGTAACCCATCTTGTGACATAGGGGTTGATATTTAAGCTGGTGAGCTTATTTATGATGCCCGAGTGGGGTATTGTGTTGAAGGCTTTTGCGAGATCCAGGTAGGCTGTGTGGACTACCTTCCCTTCATCTATGGCCTTGGTGACTGTTTCAAAGAAGTCGACCAGGTTCAAGAGGCAAGATCTGCCCTTAACAAAGCCGAATTGCCCGAATTGGGTAGGATCCAGTGTTTGGAGGTTCCCAATGTGTTTGTTTATGAGTTTCATGATGATATGCTCCATAGCTTTGCAGACCAGGCTAGTCAGGCTTATAGGGCGATAGTTTTTGGGGTTTGTTGTGGCACCACCTTTGTGGAGTGGGACCACTGTTGCTGTACGCCATTCCTTGGGTACATATCCTGTAGTAAGGCTGAGATTGAACAGTGACTTTATGTGAGGGTTCACTTCTTCTTGGAGTTCATGTAAGACGCAGCCCGGGTCACCGTCCAGTCCCATTGATGCTGTGTTTTTTGCTTTGGAGAGGGCAGCTCTCACCTGTGCATCTGTGATGTCAGGGTGGCTACACTCTGTTGGGATAGACATTTGCTCTTTTGGGGGGGAAGGGAGGGAGAAGTTTGCACTGAACCTGTCTGCCAGGATGTTGGCAATGTCTGTGGGTTCAGTGTATCTTTTGTCATTTTGAACTAACTCAGAGTATATCTGGGAGTTGCCACCCAGGTTCCTGACATAACTAAAGAAGAACTTGTGATTATCTTTAGCGTCTTGTGCAATTTTTCTTTCGATGCTGGCCTTAGATGATGTTATGAGGGATTGTAGTTTCTTGCTAGTACTGATCAGAGATGCCTTCCCTTTTTGGGATTTTGCTCTATCATGTAGTAGCTTCCTCCTTCTGTTGTATAGCTTATTTATGGCTGGGGTCCACCAGACAGGTCTCCTGCCTTTGGAGGAGTGAGTCTTGGTTTTATTTGGGGTAGCATGATCCATGCATTCCTGTAGGTGTCCATAGAATGCGTTTGTAAAGGATTCTGCAGTTTGGGCTGTATTTTCCACTGCCCCGGGGGCTTTGAAGGATTCCACCTCAGTTTTGAGAAGTGTGAAGTTCACTTTTGAGAAGTTCTTCACCGTGGTTTCCTTGGCTGGGGGTGGGGATGGGATATGGATGTCCAGTAAGATTAATTTATGGTCAGATCTTACCAATGAGGGGTATACCTCTGGTATGGAACATAGAGTCCCCATGTTGGTGATGATCAGGTCCAATATGTTTTCCCCTCTTGTGGGAGGGGTGACCAGTTGTTCCATAGCATTTGAGTTTATAAATTCTAGGAACCGTTGGGCGAGGGTGTTGGGGCTTGAGTAGTGCTCCCAGTCTATGTTTGGGTAGTTGAAGTCACCCAATGTAATGGTGTTTGGAGAGACCTTCATATTCTCCAGTGTTCTCAGGAATGCCGAGTGGGGTTCCTGAGTTTGGGATGGTGGTCTGTAGCAGGCTACAAACTGAAAGGCAATTTTGCCCACTGTTAGTTGCACATGGAAGGTCTATGATGCTTCATGCAGTGCCACTAACCTGGAGGTGTGGGTATCTTTGATGAATATGGATACTCCCCCTCCTTTTGTGGTTCGGTCCGAGTTTTGGGGCCAAAAAGCATGGTATGAGATATAACCTGGTAGTGCTGGGGTGCTCTCGGGAGCCTTGAACCAGGTTTCTGTTACTGCACAGATATTGATATTCTCCATACTGAGGAGAGCCTCGAGTGTGTGCATCTTGAGGTTTAGACTTCTGGAGTTGAGCAGCATTACCCTTAGTCTCTTTTTCTTTATGTTGTCTATGGAGGTGGGTTTGTCTTTTGAGCCTTGCCTAAAAAAGGCACTATGGGGGTGGCAAGAGCCTTAGCCAGTATTCGAAAGCCCAGGGGTGACAGGTGCAAGCCATTCCTAGCGAAGTAACATGGCTTGTCAAGCATGTCATCCCAGGGTGACAGACACTGGATCCCCTTTGAATGACACCAATACGTTAGCCAATTGTTAAAATTGATCATTTTGTCTTTATACTGTGGCATCATCCCCGGTGAGGGTAAGATGCTACTCAAGGTCAGGGTCATACCCGCCTGGGCTACATGATCAGAGACCTCCTCTATGTCTCCTTTCATGTAGTCCAGGGAGGTACGTCTCAGGTCATTCACAACAGCATGGACAATGACAGAGTCATATTTGTACTTGCTTTGGAGTGACCTGAGTGCTTGTGTTATGTGGTGGATCCTGGCACCCGACAGGCAGCTTACAGTGACCTTCTCCTTGTTCAGCCTGGTGAGTGGGATGTCAGTGTGTCTGACAATAGAGTCACCTATTACAAGTGTATTAGGTGTGTTGTTTAGCCTTAAGGGCTGTGACTGTGTGGCACACTGACTTTGTGAACTATGTGATACGTGGGTATTGTTGTGGGGTAGCAGTTGCTTGGATGTCTGCTTTGGAGGTCTCTGCTGCTTGGGCAGATTTTTATTTAGAGCCCCCGAGTATGTTTTTGTGTGTTTATGTCTTTGGTTTTCTGTTGCGATAGGTCTATGTGAGACTGGATTTGTGGTGTGTGTGGTTACCTTCTCCTCCTGACTGACTGCACCAGTACTGGGTTGAGAGAGCTCAGCCTCCAGTTTGGCTATATAGTTGCATCTCTCACATATGTTTGAGCTTGTTGGGAAGAGGACAGGGTGGTCTGTGTACATAAGGCAGTTGTAACATTGCCTCAAGATTCCCAGATTCACCAGCTGGACTGGAGAGTAAACCCAAAACTGACTTTTGGACATGCCAGAATAGTATAAGGAACTACTTTTTGACTGATTAAAAAGGACCAACAGGGAGCCAAGTACGTAAAGGGAGTATAAAAGGGTGTAGTACTTTAGTTTATTAGTGCTTACTTATAAGATTACTTATACAAGCAACTGTAGGGCTTTAGAATGAAAATAGAGTGCTTACTTTGAGATTTAGAACATTTCTAAGGGAAAAAGTGAAAAGCAGACTTTGTGGAGCCGGGAATAGTTTAAACCCATTTAAGTGGCGCTGCCCAATGCTGCACTAAGCGCAAAATCATGCAAAACCACACAAATGCGGGTTTTAAAGCAGGGAAACTGAAAAAGATTGGAAGTGACCCAAAACGGCCAATAAGCTACTAGTTTCAGGGCTGAGACCACTCCTCCAGGGACAGATAGGCTGCTCAAAGCTCCCCACTCTCACTGGTGAACAGAGACGCTTCCTTCTATCCAAGTAAGGATATGGGCAACACAGGAAACTATACCACAGTCCGGAATTCAGCAAAACCTGAAATCTGGACTAATCTAGTTCAGCAAAGGTGGGAAAAGAGAATTTTTTTTTTTTTTTTTTTCAGGAAACAGCAGAAAAACACACAGAAAACACTGTAAATGCTATAAACAGGCTAGCGCACTTTAGTGTGTAGCCTACAACAGTTATACAATACAAAACCAACTTAAATTGATATAAAACAGGTGCAAAAACTGTAAAAAGCAGAAGGCAAATGCAATTTATACTTTTTAAAGCACAGATCAGTTAGAAATTCAGTTTGTAGGTGGGAAAAGGCAATCGGAGCAAAACAACAGAGAAAAAAATACTTAAATCTGGAAAAGTCTCTCTTGGGTCTCTCTGTTGCCTTTATCACTCTGCAGGACACCACAAGGAGCTGTGTGGAGTTGTATATTGACGCAAAACCGTGCAAATGCGGGCTTTAAAGCAGGGAAACTGAAAGAGATAAGAATTGACCCAAAACGGCCAATAAGCTACTAGTTTCAGGGCTGAGATCACTCCTCCAGGGACAGATAGGCTGCTCAAAGCTCCCCACTCTCACTGGTGAACAGAGAAGCTTCCTCCTATCCAAGTAAGGATATGGGCAATACAGGAAACTATACCACAGTCCGGAATTCAGCAAAACCTGAAATCTGGACTAATCTAGTTCAGCAAAGGTGGGAAAAGAGAATTTTATTTTTTTGTTTTTTGTTTTTTGTTTTTTTGTTTTTTTCAGGAAACAGCAGAAAAACACACAGAAAACACTGTAAATGCTATAAACAGGCTAGCACACTTTAGTGTGTAGCCTACAACAGTTATACAATACAAAAACAACTTAAATTGATATAAAACAGGTGCAAAAACTGTAAAAAGCCGAAGGCAAATGCAATTTAAACTTTTTAAAGCACAGACCAGTTAGAAATTCACTTTTTAGGTGGGAAAAGGCAGTCGGAGCAAAGAAAAAACAGAGAAAAAAATACTTAAATCTGGAAAAGTCTCTCTTGGGTCTCTCTGTTGCCTTTATCACTCTGCAGGACACCAGGAGGAGCTGTGCGGAGTTGTATACTGGTGCAAAACTGTGCAAATGTGGGCTTTAAAGCAGGGAAACTGAAAGAGATAAGAATTGACCCAAAATGGCCAATAAGCTACTAGTTTCAGGGCTGAGACTACTCCTCCAGGGACAGATAGGCTGCTCAAAGCTCCCCACTCTCACTGGTGAACAGAGAAGCTTCCTCCTATCCAAGTAAGGATATGGGCAACACAGGAAACTATACCACAGTCCGGAATTCAGCAAAACCTGAAATCTAGACTAATCTAGTTCAGCAAAGGCAGGAAAAGAGAATGTTTTTTTTTTTTTTTTTCAGGAAACAGCAGAAAAACACACAGAAAACACTGCAAATGCTATAAACAGGCTAGCGCACTTTAGTGTGTAGCCTACAACAGTTATACAATACAAAAATGACTTAAATTGATATAAAACAAGTGCAAAAACTGTAAAAAGCAGAAGGCAAATGCAATTAAAACTTTTTAAAGCACAGATCAGTTAGAAATTCGCTTTCTAGGCAGAAAAAGGCAGTCGGAGCAAAAAAAAAAACAGAGAAAAAATACTTAAATCTGGAAAAGTCTCTCTTGGGTCTCTCTGTTGCCTGTATCACTCTGCAGGACACCACGAGGAGCTGTGCGGAGTTGTATACTGGCACAAAACCACGCAAATGCAGGTTTTAAAGCAGGGAAACTGAAAGAGATCGGAATTGACCCAAAACGGCCAATAAACTACTAGTTTCAGGGCTGAGACAACTCCTCCAGGAACAGATAGGCTGCTCAAAGCTCCCCACTTTCACTGGTGAACAGAGAAGCTTCCTCCTATCCAAGTAAGGATATGGGCAACACAGGAAACTATACCACAGTTCGGAATTCAGCAAAACCTGAAATCTGGACTAATCTAGTTCAGCAAAGGTGGGAAAAGAGAATTTTTTTTGTTTTTTTCAGGAAACAGCAGAAAAACACACAGAAAACACTGTAAATGCTGTAAACAGGCTAGCGCACTTTGGTGTGTAGCCTACAACAGTTATACAATACAAAAACGACTTAAATTGATATAAAACAAGTGCAAAAACTGTAAAAAGCAGAAGGCAAATGCAATTTAAACTTTTTAAAGCACAGATCAGTTAGAAATTCGCTTTTTAGGAGGGAAAAGGCAGTCAAAACAAAAAAAAAAAAAAAACAGAGAAAAAATACTTAAATCTGGAAAAGTCTCTCTTGGGTCTCTCTGTTGCCCCAATGTACCTAGTGGTCTAGGAGCTGGTGCTCAATTTAAAGTGAAAAAATCTGAATTCAATCCCCCTTATCACCCTAAGGTTAGAATGTATGAAGAAAAAATGCTACAAGATATGCATAAAAGTCAAACAGTTATGTTTAAGCATTTTGGTAGGAATCTAACCAAGGATGAAGGGAAAGCTTTAATATATTTGAAGAATAATCATGATGTGGTAGCTTTAAAGGCTGATAAGGGGGGTGGCTACAGTTATATGGGAGACCTCAGCCTATAATAGTGAGGCATTAAGACAATTGGAGGATGTTAATTTTTATCTTCCATTGATATAAGATCCCACTTTAGAGTTTAAACAAAATATTGATGGTATACTGAGGGAATATAAAGATAGGGGTTGTATTAGTGAACATCTGCTAAAAGAACTTACTGTGGATGATCCTAAACCCCAGTTAATTTATATACTCCCTAAAATTCATAAAAATATTGTCTCCCCCCCAGGTAGGCCAATAGTATCAGGGCAGGGCTCATTAACTGAACCATTGTCAATGTATCTTGAGAATCAGTTGAAATCATCATTAGGTTTAGTTAAGGCTCGTATTAAAGATACTAATGAGTTTTTGAGGCTAATGAGTGACCTACAGGTAACTAATGATACTTACTTGTGTACGCTTGATGTACAATCATTGTATATAAGTATACCACATATTTGGGGTATTAAAGCTGTGAAATATTGGTTGTTTCAATATGGGTTATATACTGAAGAACATGTTGATTTCCTTTTAACTTTGGTTAGTTTGGTCCTAGAGCATAATGTCTTCTATTTTGGGGACAAATGTTTTTTACAAGTCAGTGGTACAGTGATGAGGACTACGTTTGCCCCCATCTATGCTGATTTGTATGTGGGTTATTTAGAATGCATTTTGATATATGGGGAAGGTAATCCTTTTTCTGGTCAGTTAATCATGCGGAGACAGTACCTCGACGATTGTTGGGGTACTTGGTCAGGGACTATTGTTCAGTAGAAGCAGTTTGCATCTTATCTTAATACTACTAAGTTTGGTATCAACTTTACAGATAGGATTGAATTATTTACCATTGATTACTTGGATGTTAGTGTTACTAAAGCTCTTGATGGAACTATTATTACAAGCCTATACAGAAAACCTTTTTCTAAAAATGCACTTTTGGAAGCTTCCAGTTGTCATCCTAGATTTATGGTTGACAATATACCTAAAGCTCAATTCCAGAGAATTAGAAGGATTTGTAGCAGTGATATGAAATTTAAAAAGGAAGTAGTATATTTATCCAGTAGATTCATAAGGAGGGGTTATAATGAGAGGAAAAATTAAGGATATCAGTGAAGAGGCTATTTCTTATAATAGGGAAGAGCAATTATCTAATGATAAATTGGAAGTTAGAACACAGGATTCAGGTATTAGATTAACTACAACTTTTGGAACTAATAAGTTTATTTTTAAAAAGATAGTGAATAAACATTGGAATATTCTAAAAGATGATTTTTTTTTTGCCAGTTTTTGGACGACTGGTGTTCCTTTAGTTACCGTAGGGGGAAACATATAGGGGAAATGTTTTCATGGTACAAGAATATTAATTCTGATAAGATTAAGGTGAGAGATAGTTTGTCTAAAGGTAGTTATAGTTGTGGTCACTGTGTTTATTGTAAGGGGGTTTCCATTACTAAGTCTTTTACATCTATAAATACTGCTAAGGTCTTTGAAATACGTACTTTAATAACATCTAGTACTAATTGGGTGGTTTATATGGCTATATGCCAGTGTGGAGCATTTTACATAGGTCAAACCTCTAGATCTTTTAAAACCCGAATAGCTTTGCATCATAGTGACATTAACTGTAGGAGACAGAGGAGTGCATTATTTAAGCATGTTTTGATTCATCAATCTGCACATTTTGTTTTTCTAGGGATTGATGCAGTTCAGGTAGGGATATGAGTGACAGTAAAAAGCACATGTTGCTAGACAAAAAAGAGAGGTTATGGATTATTAACCTAGGGGCTTTATATAAGCCTGGGTTAAATGAACGCTGGTAAATGAATGTTATTAAGTGTTTATAACAAATTGTTTAAATATGCTTTGCTGTCATGTTTATTTATATTTTGTAAGGTACTGTTGCTTTAAGCCACTGACTTTTAAGAGTTGCTGAGTGTGATGGAAGATGTGCTACACTGAGGACGCCAGTGGGCGAAACCGGTCTGTTTGTTGATGCAGCTTCCACTACTGTTCATTTTGAACTATTATTAAAGAAGATATTTTCTTCTTTTTTTGCCATTAGTTTGGCTCCTGCTTTTTTTCTACCATTGTTGTTTGAGTGCTGGATCTTTCATTTTGGGCTGGTTGTATTGGTATGGTCCATGCACTGAGCTGGCTATGTGCACCTTCAGTTTTGGTAGTATATATATATATATATATATATATATATATATATATATATATATATATATATATAGTTCCACTTTATAATCTCGAAATACTGAAATCTCGAATTCCAGTGTCTCGAGACCATAAAGTGGAATTTTTAAAATCCCTAAACTCCATAAGCGCAAATCCAGAAATGTCAAATTCGTGGTTATGGTGTTCTGGTAGTTGACACTGGATGTAATGTGTGCAGGATGTATTGTGTAGTGTATGGATTTAGCTGGTATGTAAGCTAAATGGGTATTTTATTGGGTTTTAGGTATGTGCATATTTTGTTGGGTTTTCGGTATGTGTTTGAGTGTATGTGAGTGTGTTTGGAAGTTTTATGTGTGGGTTAGGGTAGGCAGGTAAAAGTATGAGTGTTTAAGTGTTGAAAGTTGTGGTGTTCATATATTTGTGATGTGTGTGTGCGAGGGTACTGTAGAGTATGTAGTGGTGAGTTTGCTGTCTTTCTCTGTTTGGTGCGATCTCGGAGTTAGTATATATAAGTAGGGGGGTGCAGGGGAGCTTGCCCCCCTGCTTATATGTAGTTTAGGTTTGTTGGTTTGTGTTTTTATGTTTTTGTATGTTTTGTTTGTTGGTTTGTTGTAGTGTGGGTTGGATGATGTATGTGCTGTGTGATGTATGGTGTGTTTATGTTTGTGATTTTGTGTTTTGTGGTTTTGGGGTTTCAGGATTCGGAACATTCGACTTTATGGTCTCGGGATACTGAAATTCGAGATTTCAGTATTTCAGGATTATAAAGTGAAACTATATAACTATATAACTATATATATATAACACAGGTGTATATCACTTAAACCTATACACTCTTGTGGACCCCTTTTCAGGGTTGACTTTTTCTGTGAAGGAATACTATTCTGTGATTTACTCCTTGTGGTTGTGACAACTATCATATGCTGCTATCGTTTTTTTCATCATTGCTGCTACCTCTGATGTGAGCTGAGCAGCTACTGAGGTTAATTACTGATTTTTTCATCTGGTTGTCGAGTTTGCTAATCTGCCTACATTATTACTATTGGATTTACTTGTACATCCTTGTCCTTGGTTTGAGCTGAACAGCTACCAAGGTTAACCAACATTTCTACTGCTTTCTTAGCATTTTGCTACATTAGGACGGACTGCAGGAGGTTGTATTTTCTTTTAACACTGTTTTATTATAAGAAGATTAAATTTCCACGTTGGTCATAGTTTTCGATATAGATTGGTTTGTTCTTTGGAACACTAACAACTTGAACTTTTAAAACTGGAGCGTACTGCTTTAAGTACACATTGAGAGACTGTTCCTTTGGTGCACGTCTACCACACCTCTGTTAGCTTTGGCTGTCTTGTCATTGCTGCTACGTGTTATGAGTTTCGCTTCCATTTGTACTGTTTTCATTAAAGGAAGCGATGGTTCTGTTTAAGCTTGTTTAATGGGTTACTGGCTGTTAGGGGTTATTGCTACTTTTCCTTTTGAGCTACCCTGTTGGCAGAGATTTAATGGACCACATTATTACGCAGGCTTTTGTTTCCTTCAAAGAGAAAGTCTTTGGTGGTTCCTTCGAAGCTTCTGGCTTCAACGAGACAACAAGGAACTGATTTTGTATAACCTTTACCACCCGTTACTAAGGTTTGCAACACTCTTGTCTTCAGCATTGCAATTTTCAAAGAGAACGCACTTTACTGGACTGATTTCTGTATTTATTTTTTTGTATTTTGATTCACACTATTTCGAAGCAAAGTAGCTTCCAATTTTGACTACACTGTAGTTTGGTTATACAATCGCTGAGTTAACTCAGGGGGTTATAATAATAATATGATTTTAACATTGTTTTAATTTGCTTGATTTGTGAGCTGTTTTTTATGTTTATTTTAAATAATTGAACAGAATTGATGAACAACAACTTTTCTATGATTTTTGAATAAGGTTTATTCATTTGTAAACTTGACACACTGAATGGTGTGGATTTTTTTACATTTTTTAAAGGGGTTACTTGGTATTGCTTTTGACTACATTAACTTATAATTTTCATAGAATAGTTTCATCATTATTACAGTTTTGTCATGTCTTCATATAAATAACAGATTAGTGGATTTGTGATTTGGACTAGTGTACTTGTTAACAACACACTTGCTTTGAGATTTTTGAGATAGATATTGTTACACCCTGACAATACGAATTTAATATTATTATTTTTCATTATTATTATTTTCTGATTTTATTTTATTTTATTATTTTCTATTTTATTTTATTAATACTATTGGTTCTTATGGATTCAACCAACAGGGTGTTTATTTTTACCACTATTACCCATTTAGATCTGAGGTTAAACATTTAAAAGTGGACAGTAAAAGTTCATTTTTTTACATATACTTTTTTACATATTTTTTTATATTTTTTTTCCTATAGATATATATATATTTATTTATGATGGAACACTTAATGATCCAATACATGGAAATTTCTAGACAGATTATCACATTACTGCAGGCAAACAAGACTGCAGAACATAATATTCAAGATGTTAGTTTAACAAACACACAGGTGGAACTGTTTACTATGCATACACCACCAGTGTCCAATGTTGATAGACAAGTGAATACAGAGACACTTAGAGGGGAAAGGAACAATACCCACCAGGGAGAGAATAATAACAGTAGAGGAAGAGTTGTTACTAACAACATTCCTACAGGACCAATGTTTGACATGGAGAACTTCTTGGTGCCCCCTGTATTAGGTGACTCTTTCAGATCAGAAAATCTTGGGACATTCAACTCACAGGTATTTAAATTTGAAAAGCTAGCTAAAAAATACAAATCGCTTCAGATGGACAATGTTTTTTTAGAGCGTTCACTAGAACTTAACCAGGTACCCAAAGGTCTGAGAGTATATAGGATCCCTATGGGAATTGAGGCAAACACTGAGGCATACAAAAATATGTTGGAACTTTTTGATAGAACTGGGATGGACTTAATGAGAATTATCATTAGAGACAATAATAACAGATTAAGTGTTTTAAAAAATGAACTACTTATTCTCAAGCAGAGTATTACCAATGACTTGCTTTTTGAAAGTAACAAAGGTAGATTAGATAGAATTACAACTGAACTTGACAGATATGTTAAAACAAGTATGGAAAGAAAACAAAAGAAGCTATTGGATACTACTGAATATAAAGAGAAAAAAGCTTACCCCTTACCCAATACTACTAGGGATGTCCAACACAATGGGGACATAAGGAGAAACACAATTTTAACTGAGGAGGAGGGGGTAACCAATGAGATACATTTTGGGATAGGGGAGGAAGAAGAGGTTTTTTTAGAAAACCAACCTCCGTTAAGACGGTCAGACAGATTGAGGAACCAAGACAACCCACGAGATCAGGAGGTTCAGAGACCACCTCAGGGACCAGGACTGTACACAGGGAACAATTGGAGGGATGGGCGACAGAGGAGGAACAACTCAAACTTGAACCCCACCTTCCACAACACCAACAACTGGCGCAACAGATAAATGACAACACTGATAACACTCCCAGTATTTTTTACCTACTGATTCTCCTGTATCTTGTTTTGATTCATCTACTGATTTATGTCAGCATTCTCCCACTAGTATGTTAAATTCTCCTTTGGCTAACATTACTAAGGAGGGTCCTACTATTTTAGGTGACAGCTCCTTTTTTGTTTACAATTTTTCTAGTTTGAAGATTTTAGACAGTCATCTTAGCTTATTGAAAAAAGGTTTTTCTTTTGTCCCTGATTTCAAATATGACATCAGTAAGATTCTTATTAATTTAAAGCTCTTTACAAGAAAATTGAATTTAAAAGTATTTTTAGTACTAAACACAGGGTTGACAGTGAAGCTCAATTATTTACAATTAGAAGAAGTAGCACATTTATACCCCCACACCATCCTGCTGTGTTGGCTTTTGAATGTTTATGTACAACACAAATTAGGCGACTTCTTGACAATAGACAGATAACATGTGACAACAACATAACATCTGCAGAATTATTTTGCTTAAAGGAACTTTCTGTTAACAAGGACTATAGGGTTATGAAACCGGACAAAGGTGGAGGAGTGGTTATTATGACCAACACTGATTATTTAACGCAGATGCAGAACATTCTAAATGACTCCGACACATATGAGTTAGCTTCAAAATTTGATGTCCAGAAGGCGTACACCAAAATAGACTGGATGCTTTATGAGTTGCTATGTGAAGGTATAATAGATGCTGAGGAATATAAATATTTATCGGTAGAACACCCGGTCATGCCCACCATTTTTGGCATACCCAAAATTCATAAAAATTTAGTTAATCCACCTTTTAGACCCATAGTTGCAGCCAGACTATCAAAAAGTGAACCTCTAGCTTCCTACATAGACATTATGACAAAGGACATCCTGGAAAGGTTGCCATATATCTTAAAAGATTCGTGGCACTGTTTGGACTGCCTCAAAACTTTGTCTCATGATGATCTGGGGGATTTTTTTGTTGGTCACTATTGATGTTATCAATTTATTTTCAGTGATCCCCCATGATTGTGGGCTCGACTGGTTTAGGAAGAGCTTGGACAAACATACCAACTTGCACCGGACCAAGAAGGACCTATTGGTGGATCTGTTGCAAATGGTACTGGAGAACAATTTTGTAGGTTTTGAGGATGAGTATTACAGACAGTCCACAGGGGTGGCTATGGGTGCTAAATGTGCACCCATTTATGCCAACCCTGTTTTAGCAGAATGGGAAGACCAGTTTGTGTTGACATCTGATTATAAGGCTAAGTTGCCTATCTATTTTAGATTTTTGGATGATATTTTGCTTTTTTGGAAGGGCACACTTGACGAACTGGAAGAATTTATTTTATATTTGAACAACACGACAACATTCTTAAAATTTACACACAAGGTTGGTAAGATGAGTATTGATTATCTGGATTTACAATTATATACTAAAAATGGTAAAATAGAATCAAGATTATACAGAAAGACAACTTACAGCAATTCATTTCTACATTATAGTAGTTGTCACCCTGCCTATGTTAAGAGAAATGTTGTTAAGGGCCAAATGATCAGGTTGTCTCATATTATTAGTGAGGATGATGTCTTTAAATTGAACTGGACATATTGAAGGACTTATTTGTCCAAAGAGGTTATCCCATTGATATACCTTTGTCACTTCAACATGAAATATTTAGAAGAAGGTCTACTGACTTTGTTACAATTTTGCATGACACACACAGGTTATGTGACAAAGTCACCAACCATAAAGATGCGCCTGATAGAAACAATACGCCAACAGGAATGGTATTACAACACAATAGGTTAGCACCTGAAGTTAAAGATGTTATTTACGGTGCTTGGGAAAGCCTCATCCCTGCAGACTTATACAACATACTTGGTAAATGTCCCACTTTTATTAATAGTAGAGGTTCAAATTTAAAAGACCTACTAGAGAAGACCCCTAGATCCTTTGGACAAAGACCAGCTACTATGGCCAAATGTGGCAATTTCAAGGCCTGTAAATTTATTAATAATGGTCCCTATGTTTGTCTAGGTAATTTTAAGAGAACTTTGAAGAGCCCTGGTTACTGCAACTGTAACACAAGTATGGTCATTTATGCTGCCACTTGTTTATCTTGCCCAGCGTTCTATATAGGTATGACTACCAGGAAGTTGAGACAAAGAATATTAGAACATTACAGGGACATAAATAACAAGAAAACCACTAATTCATTGTATGTACACATGAATCATTGTTCAAACTTAAAAAGTTTATTTTTTTTGTTATTGACAGGCTATATACAAAGGATTTTGGGGGGGACTTTAAAACCATGTTGGAAATAAGGGAATGTCTTTGGCAACTGAGACTTGATGCCAGCAATGCACCTGGTATCAATGATGCACTATCCCTAGCATGTATTTTAAGATACAAGGCAGCTTGTATATAATATAAAACTATGTAAATTTAAATATTTTAACAGATATGTTTTTTGTTTTTTATGGAATGTTTATTACTGCACACACTGCTTTTTATGATGTTTTACTTTGGTTTATTTATTTATTCTGGGTAGCTATTACTTACTTGAGATTCTAGCAAACAAGGTATTGTTGAGCAGGACTTTAAGATTTGGTGAACAGGAACTTTAGGGGATAATTGTTTAATTTAACTACCCTCCTGCTTTTTCATCACTGATTAATCAAGTACTAATTAATAGCTGTATTTAAAGGTTGTTTTTACTGAAGTTAACTGACTCTGAAGATGCCCATGAGGGTGAAAGCGCTTAGTCCGTTCAAGTTGCTGTTTTTTTATTTCTTCATTCATCAAATTGTGGATTAATAAAGGTTTTGTGAGGTTACCTGTTATGTTACCTTAGTGCCTTTTTGTTTACTAATATATATATATATATATATATATATATATATATATATATATATATATATATATATATATATATATATATATATATATATATATATATATATATATATATATATATATATATATATATATATATATATATATATATATATATATATATATATGTATATATATATATATATATATATATATATATATATATATATATGTATATATATATATATATATATATATATATATATATATATATATATATATATATATATATATATATATATATATATATATATATATATATATATATATATATATATATATATATATATATATATATATATATATATATATATATATATATATATATATATATGTATATATATATATATATATATATATATATATATATATATATATATATATATCTATATATATATATATATATATATATATATATATATATATATATATATATAAATGCATATAGAAGTATAGGTATATATAGATACAAATAAAGATTTATATAGCTACAGATATATATTTGCTGAATATGTACTGGGTGCAAGTAGGTTATCAAATGTGCATTTTGTTGAATGCAATTAATGCAATTAGTCGATAGTGGAACTTGTTGAACTGCACTGTGTTGGTATTTTTTTATTTTGTGTCAAAGTAGTTTTTTGGTCCATGTATTCCTTTCCTGTATGACACTGAGCAAGCCAAGCATGTGCATGATGTTCAGACATCACTAACATACCTAAAGCAGGTAATTTGCTTTTCATCTTTCTATTCCTTAACAGTTGAGCTGCCGAGTCAGTATCTACAACAAAATAGTCCTGGATTCCAAACCTGCAAGATGACAGTCCTTATAGCTTTTGTTGCTGCTATTTCTAATGAGGATTTTCATTGCTTGGATAATTCTGTCCATGTTTCCCTTATCATCATGGAATAAATGGGCTTCTGACTTGCTAGGACTCTCAGTTATGCACACATCTCTGAATTCTCAACTTTTATATTCTGCACCATTGTCATATATGACAGCATCAAATATATCTCAGCAATATAGACTTACATGTACTAATCACAGCTGCAGTTGCTTTGTGTCAGTTTTTTTCAAGAAACTGGGAATAATAATCCACACATGTAATATGTACAGCTTCTCTAAGCTAACACCAGTTCAAGCCTATAAAACTCCAAAAGATGACCTGATAATGGGTATGTTAGTGCATTATTTTTGGGCTTTTGTTTTGATATGTGCTGCAAATGACAAAGTTGTACACTTCTTGTTCTGTATTGGTCAGTGTTCTTGTCCAGTGCATTGTATCTTTTGCTGTTTCTTTGCAATTTAGTCTCCCCACCTATAATTCACATATCGTCTCAAGCATTTGCTTTTTTCCAGTTGATAGTGAACTATTATTTTGTCAGCTTTGAACAACAAGCCCCAAACATAACCTATATCTTCATGGGGTGACTGAATTGCTTTCTTTCTTTAATGATTTTTACTCATATGGCTGGCCTTAACAACTTAATGTCGAAAGTACTGATCCCGCTATGGAGTTACTCATGTCTGTAGCCCATGTTGTATGGGCTGCCTTGACCCATTCAAGCTGATCGTGCTTGAACAGGCAGACCACACTCTGTGCTTTTGTTTCATTGTAATTTAATTGGAGTGCTGAATTTGCCACATTTACTGGTATGATTAAGCACATCAAGTGCAAAAAGATTAATTAGCTGAACAAGAAATGCAAAATGCTGCTTTTCTTGATCATCCAAAGAGATTTTCTTATATTTAGCTGTTCTCTCAGCTCTTGATAGTCATGGTCCAGGTAGTTGGCAATCAGGAATCATGCACTAAATTGACTGCCAGTAACTAGTAATGAGTTAAAAGCTCTGTCCCTCTACATTATGTCAAAAGTCTGATTATTGTTGTAGTGACAGACTTGCTGAACTAGAGTTAAATTTTCCAGGATGACTTTAAGAAGTTTTGCAGATTTCACAACTTTAATGGGTGAGTGATCCATGGGAATAAGAAGTAACTTAGGTCAGATGGAGAACTGTAAATTCCCGAACATTATGCATTTTATTTTTAGGATGTTTAGGGTTAAGCCCATATTTGACCATCAGGTTTGAACAGGGGTTTAAATGCATGTTTGAGTGCTCATTGTAGAGCTTACATGTTAAACACAGAACAAAGCTGTACTGAGTCATCAGTACTGGGTTAACGTGACAGCAGTACTGTCATGTCACCACATGGCATTCACAAGGGTGGAAGCCAGTACACTGGGTTAATGTGACAGCACCACTGTCACCATATGGTATTCACAAGGATGGAAGCCGGTACACTGGGTTAATGTGACAGCACCACTGTCACCATATGGCACTCACAAGGATGGAAGCTGGTACACTGGGTGGACATGACAATACCAGAATCCCCACATGGCATTCACAAGGATAGAAGCTGGTGCACCAGATTAACATGACAGCACCAGAATCCACACTTAGCATTCACAAGAATGGAAGCCGGTATGCTGGGTTAACTTGGCAGCACCATTGTCACCACATGGTATTCACAAGGAAGGAAGCCAGTACACTGGCTTAACATGACAGCACCAGAATCCCCACTTAGCATTCACAAGAATGGAAGCCACTACGCTGGGTTAACATGACAACACCATTGTCACCACATGGCATTCACAAGTATGGAAACTGGTACACTGGGTTAACGTGACAACACCAGAATACCCACACAGCATTCACAAGGATGAAAGCCAGTGCACCAGTTTAATGTGACAGCACCAGAATCTTCATGCAGCATTCACAAGGATGGAAGCTGGTACTCTGAATTAACATAACATCAGAATCACCATACATCATTCACAAAGACAGAAGCCAGTACACTGCGTTAATGTGACGGCACCACTGTCACCACATGACATTCACAAGGATGGAAGCCGGTACACTGGGTTTACATGACAACACCAGAAACCCCACACAGCATTTATAAAGATGGAAGCCAGTACACTGGGTTAATATTGACAGCACAACTGTAACCACATGGCATTCACAAGGATGGAAGCCAGTACACTGGGTTAACATGACAGCACAAGAATATCCACATGGCATTCACAAGGATGGAAGCTGGTACACTGGGTTTACATGACAACACCAGAAACCCCACACAGCATTCACAAAGTTGGAAGCCGATACACTGGGTTACATGACAGCACCACTGTCACCACATGGCATTCACAAGGATGGTAGCTGGTATATTGGGTTAACATGTGTCCTAACATGGAATTTGCAAGGATGATAGCTGGTACACTGGGTTAACATGACAACACCAGAATCCCCACACAGCATTCACAAAGATGGAAGTCAGTGCACCAAGTTAATATGACAGCACCAGAATCCCCACATAGCATTCACAAGGCTAGAAGCTGGTACACTGGGTTTACATGACAACACCAGTGTCCTCACATGGAATTCACAAGGATGGAAGCTGGTACACTGGGTTAACATGACAACACCAGAATCACCACATAGCATTCACAAGGATAAAAGCCAGCCAAGTACAGATAATCATGGAACAGCCAGCAGGACTGACAGAGGGGGAGGATATATCCAGTCTAGCAACCTGTGGTCTGTCTTTTAAGGCTGTTGTTAAACCAATTAGTACTGTTCACAGATAGCCAAATACCCATTAATCAGTTAAGAGGGAGTTGTGGCTGATGATATTAGATTCCTTTCAGCGGTTTCTTTCCTTCTTAAGGTTGGCTATATTAAGGTATTTTAGTGTCGGTTTATATGGTATAATATACACACTCCCTGTTTTTTTTTTTTTTTTTACCTTCCTGTATCTTGTCTCTGTTATCATGCTTATGGAGTCTACAAAACTACATGTAATACTCCAGATGACATCTTGCCAGCTATCTATATGGAGCATTAAAAACTTTGTTTCTCCTGTCAACATTTCTTCTTTAGCATCACATTAGTCCTCCTGCTTGGTTGATTTTTTTTTTCATAATGCTTACTTGTATCTAACACAAAAAAGAGAGAATAAATTTGAATTTATTTTGAAAACATGCCGGTTTCAGCTCATGCCTTCTTCAGTGTAAATTACATACTCAATAATCAAAGTGCTTTTAAAGATAAATGCCATCAATTACATCTATCCCTCATGAATAATTAATACATAATATTAAAGGGATACAATAGAAATGTCTAAAAATGCTTATATAAAGAAGCATATTAATTCAAAAAGCATCATGATACACAGAATATAATCTAAATGTACATATATATTATTCAAAATGTTGAGTGCGCCTACCAAAAACTGATTTATAAGATTCTTGTTTAAATCAAATAGAAAAAAGCCCCCCAGTTTAATAATCCATATACATTCCATCATAGAAACATATTGTGCTATTATCATGTTCCAACTTCCCTTGGTTTTAACAATGATAGTACCATTAAAACAAACTATTGGGTATTATATAATATCTATAAGAAGCTATTAGTTTTTCAAAACATCCTAGTGTCCAAAATATATCTTAACATGTGTAAATATTCAATATATTGGGTATACCTAGAAAGAACAAATAAGTTAAATTAAATTAAAGATGTTCATTAAAACCAGGTGAGAAAAGACCACCCAGTTTTATAATCCATATACGTTCCTTAGTATTAAGAATATTGTGCCAACCCACTTTCATATTTTTACTTCCCATAATCCTGTCTATAACGGTGAACTTGAACTTGGCTGTTGGATGTTGTACAGAGTACTTATACAAAGCATTCGACATATTCTTATTTCTAATTGCACTCATATGTTCAGAAATACGCAACTTGATTGTACGAAATGTTTGGCCAACATAAAAGGCCAAACGAATTCAGGTTGTAAGATATATAACCCAATCAGAATTACAGTTTGCCAAAATATTAATACAAAAAATCTTAGAGGTGTTTTGACTGGTAAACTCATGAGTTTTATTAATATATTTACAAAAAGTACAATGGCCACAGGGAATAGAACCTAAAAGTATCCTGCCTTCAAAAGTGCCTTGTTTAGCTGTAGACATTTTGGAGCCACGTTTATGCTGATTCAAAAAAACACCTAATGTAATTCCTCTCCTAAAAGAAAATTGACATCTATCTCCCAACATGTTCAAAAGATAGTCATCTGCCAAAAGAATGTTCCAATGTTTTTGTATCATATTAATGAATCTACTAATATTACAGGCATATGTAGTGACAAGTCTGATCCCTTCATCATGACAATCACATTGTTTATATTGTAATAATTGACTACAATCCTGGGTAGATGCAAATATGCTCATCTGAATAACTTGATTACAGTCATATCCCCTATTACAAAATCTATCAATAAGGTCAAGTCTCTGACTTTCAAAATTAGTCATATTAGAGCAAATGCAATGTATCCTAAGAAACTGGGATTGGGAATATTACTTATTATGTGTTTAGGATGACAACTAGATGCAAGCAGTAAATTATTAGAGCTAAATTCTTTTTTATGGACATCAGTGGACAGGGTACCATCATCCAAAAGGGTTTATTTGGACATCCAGAAAAGAAATGCACTTGGTTTCAAAAAGAACTGTAAATTCAATACCCCACTTGTTTTCTATGAGATATTCAATGAATTCCTGAAGGTAAAGAGAGTCGGCTCTCCAAATAAGTCAACAATCATCAAGATATCTTCTCCAAATGTCAGTTTCATCCAAAAACAAATTATGATCCCGATCATAGATGATTTGTTGTTATAACCCATGAATACATTGGCATAAATAGGGGAAAAAGATGCCCCATTGCCGTACTCCGTAATTGTAAAGAACACTTGTCAAAGAAAAACACATTTTTGGTTAACAAATGCTCAGCTAAGCAAACCAAAAAAGTATTAAATCCAGGACTATAAAACACAGTAGAATATTGTGTCAGATGAAAAAACATAGGCATATATTACATGGCTTGTTGACAAAAAAGCTAATTATAACAAACAAACTCATAGTCCTAGAGCTAGAATCCAGGACACTACACAATTTTTGAATATTATTTCTGATTCTCAATTGGAACCAGGTTGGTTGATGTTAAATCATTATACACAAGTATTCCCCATTGGCCAGGTTTAGCTGCACTTCAGTATTGGTTGGACAAAATTCCTTTGTACAGTCCTGGATTTAATACTTTTTTGGTTTGCTTAGCTGAGCATGTGTTAACCAAAAATGTGTTTTTCTTTGATGACAAGTGTTATTTTACAATTACGGGGTACGGCAATGTAGGCATCTTTTTCCCCTATTTATGCCAATTTATTCATGGGTTATTTGGAACAACAAATTATCTATGATCAGGATCATAATTTGTTTTTAGATTAAATTGGTATTTGGAGAAGAAATCTTGACAATCGTTGGCTTATGTGGAGAGCCAACTCTCTTTACCTTCAGGAATTCATTGAATACCTCAATAAAAACATCTGGGGTATTGAATTTGCAGTTCATTTTGAAACCAAGTGCATTTCTTTTCTGGATGTCCAAATAACCCTTTTGGATGATGGTACCCTGTCCACTGATGTCTATAGAAAAGAATTTAACTCTAATCATTTACTGCTTGCTTTTAGTTGCCATCCTAAACACATAATACGTAATATTCCCAAATCCGAATTTCTTAGGATACATTGCATTTGCTCTAATACAGCTAATTATGAAAGTCAGAGACTTGACCTTATTGATAGATTGTGTAATAGAGGATATGACTGTAATCAAGTTATTCAGATGAGCATATTTGCATCTACCCAGGATCATAGTCAATTATTGCAATATAAACAATGTGATTGTCATAATGAAGGGATCAGACTTGTCACTACATATGCCTGTAATACTAATAGATTCATTAATATGATACAAAAACATTAGAACATTCTTTTGGCAGATGACTGACTTTCAAACATGTTGGGAGATAGATGTCAATTCTCTTTTAGGAGAGAAATTACATTAGGTGTTTTTTTGAATCAGCATAAATGTGGCTCCAAAATGTCTACAGCTAAACAAGGTACTCTTGAAGGCAGGATACTTTTAGGTTCTATTCCCTGTGGCCATTGTACTTTTTGTAAATATATTAATAAAACTCATGAGTTTACCAGTAAAAACATCTCTAAGATTTTTTGTATTAATATTTTGGCTAACTGTAATTCTGATTGGGTTATATATCTTGCAACCTGTATTTGTTTGTTCTTTTATGTTGGCAAACATCTCGTCCAATCAAGTTGCATATTTATGAACATATGAGCGCAATTAGAAATAAGAATATGTCGAATGCTTTGTATAAGCACTCTGTACAACATCCAACAGCCAAGTTCAAGTTCACCATTATAGACAGGATTATGGGGAGTAAAAATATGAAAGCGGGTTGGCACAATATTCCTAATACTAAGGACCGGATTATAAAACTGGGTGTTTTTTTCTCACCTGGTTTGAATGAACATCTTTAATTTAATTTAACTTATTAGTTCTTTCTAGGTATACCCAATATATTGAATATTTACACATGTTAAGATGTATTTTGGGCACTAGGATGTTTTGAAAATCTAAAAGCTTCTTACAGATATTATATAATACCCAATAGTTTGTTTTACGGGTACTACCATTGTTAAAACCAAGGGGAGTTGGAACATGATAATAGCACAATATGTTTCTATGATGGAATGTATATGGATTGTTAAACTGGAGGGCTTTTTTCTATTTGATTTAAATAAGAATCTTGTAAATCAGTTTTTGGTAGGTGCACTCAACATTTTGAATAATATATATGTACATTTAGATTATATGCTGTGTACCAGGATGCTTTTTGAATTAATATGCCTCTATATATAAGCATTTTTTATACATTTCTATTGCATCCCTTGTATATTATGTATTAATTATTCATGAGGGATAGATGCGATTGGTGGCATATATCTTTAAAAGCTCTTTGATCATTGTGTATGTAATTTACACTGAAGAAGGTGTGAGCTGAATGTTTTCAAAATAAATTCAAATTTATTCTCGTTTTTTTTTGTGCTGGCCATTTTTTGTCTTTTGTATTTTTCTGGGCCGTTGCACTTGCCCACTTGCGAAATTATTTGGTTGGTTACTTATATCTAGGTACTCTAATAGGACTACCAGTGTCCCTGTCCTCTTTTGTTATTGCTGTTTTTTTGTCGCCACACTGTGGGCACATTTCTTGTGTGTCATCTTCCTGAATATATTTTTACTTTGAGATTAGGCTCCAATGTTTCAGAAGTCCTTCAAATCTAGCCAAATTACATCTTTCCTGGATTCTTTTTCTGTAAATCCTGTTACGTTTGTATCATTGGCAACAAGTATTTGTCACTTTTGCATATTGGCTAGTAGGGGCCTAGTAATTTAGAAGTAGCAAGTATTAGTACTAGAGGGTGTTTTGAGGAGTAGATTGGTGGTCATTTTCAATGGGAAGTCTAGTGAGCTTGAATTAAGATATTCTCATGATAGGGAAGCAAGATAAAACATTTTAAAATAAAATATTATATGACATTGTAGCACTGAATAAAATGGGAGGACACACATTGAAAGTAATGAAGTGCTTACTCTGAAGTAACAAACTTTTCTGAGTTACCCAATGGGGAGTTTCCAGAGTGGAGTTTTGATATTTTGCTTTGCAATTTATGGTGCTGTGGAAATACCTTACCATATTTTAAAATAATTCTGTAAAGCAGCATTTAACATTGTATCACTTTTCAAAGTGAAGCGCTTACATTTTCCTTTGAGTTGAATCATAATGAGGCAGCAAGAAACTGCATTTTAACATGAGTGTAGAAAACACTGATTTCCAACTGTTCTATATATAAAAAAGAAAGAAAGCACAATGTTGACAGTGTACTGCTGAATTAAAAAAAAACACGACAGGGACTATGAACAGTGTAGCACTATTGTGTGATATTATAGTCTTTTGTAGGATTAAAAGTTAAAGTAGCACTGCTTTGTGCAGTAGATATTAATGCATAATAAGATGGGGGAGCATAACTTTCTAGGTAGAGCTATGACATTTTACTTTGGTTTTTATAATTATTTAGAAGCATAACTGACCATAGCAGACTTTTTTTTTTTTTTTACAAGAAACATCTTTATTAAATTATCATGTGTGACACAGACATCCTTACATTTATATAAATGAAAATAAATCATAGTGGCACAATCTCAGTTGTAAACAATATACCTTACAAACAGTGCCAAATCAACTGTAACTGCAAACATTATACATCATTTTTAATATATCCAGCCATTGTCAGTCAACCATTGTATAGCTCATTCAGATCCTGCCTTCTTTTAAATATCGTTCCTCATCTGTATGTAGTGATCCCACATTTCCCATTTTTTCCTGTGTAATTTACTCCTACAATTTTCTTAAGATCCCAGTTACAGTTGTTTTATCTCTGTTACTAGTATTGTTACTTCGAGTAAAGTTGGTTTAGACTTTGGTTTCCATTTTCTAGTTATTGTTTTTTTGGCAGCCATCATAATTAGACTCAGCAAAACCTTACTATGTCTAAGCAATTTTAACTCTGTATCATAGGTAAAAAAAATCATTTCCCTAGTCACCTCAATTTGCTCATCCAGTATCTCCAACAGAATAGTCTGCAGGGAATTTTTAAAGTCAGCCATCTCATTACACTCCCAGAAAATATGTTCCAGGTTACCTCTTTCTTCCCCATCACATCTCCAACATTTACTATCTACCTGAGGAAAGATTCTTTGGAGCTTGCTTGGGGTATAAAAATATCCATGTAAACACTTCCAGGCAAAGATCCTAAATCTTCTACATTTTATTGCATATTTGGGAGACATATATACCATTGTTTCTTTGTGAATTGCTTATCCAGTCTCACTTCCCACTTCTTCCTAACCTCTTCTGATTGATTCTTATAGTTACCATGCAATATTTTATATGCTTTACTTATTATTCCTTTAACAGACACTTCTATTCTAGATTCTACTAAGAACTCTACCAGTGCTGGTCTTTCTTTTAGGACCCCCTCTATTTCTTTCTCTTTGCCTATACTCTGATATCAATCCTTGATATGGAAGGCAATCTCTAACCTGCAGTCCAAATAAGTTCTTGGCATCTTTCCATTTTATTACCTTTCCCTCCCTAGTTATTTGCTCCCAATACCTTGGTTCCTTTGCCACTTTTCTCCATTATACTCCTGCCCCCTCTTGCCTATTGTCTGTATCCCTAATTGCAATCACTCATTTCAACAGAATCTCCTTTCTCCATTCCCATATTGACTTAGTTCCTTCTGCCACTTTATGAATATAATATTCAGTATGATTATTGTTCTTCTGCTTGAAGGTTTGCATCCAAAATCCCAGTCTCTCCCTGTTACTTGAACTTCACCCTGTTTCTTTATCATCTCTTTCCATTTTGAGTTATAGTTTTCTGCTGGTGCTATGTGCAGGAGCCTTAACTGTATTGCTCTGTAATACCCCTTCAGATCGAGTAATCCCAGTCCACTGTGTTATATTGGAAGAATACGCTTATCCTACTTGGCTCTTGCTGTCTTCCCCTCCCAGATAAAATCCTTCAACTCTTTATTATTTACTATCCACAATTTCTCCTCTGGTTGATAAATATATTCCTGACCTGTACATAAGACTAATGGGACTAAAAAGATTTTAACTGCTTGTATCTTACTATCAATATCCATATAACAGAGTTTCCATTTTCTCAGTTTTTGTATTATCTTTTGTTTGGTCTCTTCCCACATATCCTTAGCTACTACATAAGTATCATTTTTAATCCATACTAAATACTTAATTTTATCATGTCTCCATAAGTATGGATATCGCTGAACCAATTCATATCTGGGTACATAATTTACTGCTATTGCTTTTGTTTTGGCTTCATTAATTTTCTATCCTGTAAAGGTTTAAAACTGTCTCAGTATGTTCCACAGCACTGTAATGTTCCTTTCTAGTTTTGTCAGGTATAAAATAATGTCATCTACAAATAGAGCCAGCTTCTCTTGACTGCCATACCAATTATAGCCTTGAATTTCTGAGTCCCTTATTTTCTTTGCCAGTGGTTCTAAATATAATGCAAACAACAAAGGGTAGAGAGGACACTCCTGCTTAGTTCCTCTGCTCAAGGAGAGATTATCAGAGTGGACCCCACCCACTTTAATTTTCACCTCTGATCCCGCATATATACCCCTAATCAACCTTATAATTTTTTTCAGGGAATGCAAATGCTTCCATTGCTCTGCTCATGAAGTCCCAACCCACTCTGTCAAATGCTTTCTCTGTATCAAGACCTATCAACCACAGTGGTATTTTCTTACATTCTGCTTCCCTCTGGATCATCACTGTTCTAGTAATGTTGTCAAATGTTTGCCTCCCCTCCACAAAACCACATTGATCCATATCTATCAATGTTGGCATCACTTTTGCCATTATAGACATAAACACTTTATAATCATGAGTTAGTATTGAAATTAGCCTGTATGAAGGTGCATCTGATGGATCTTTACCCTCTTTAGGTATTGCAGGTACTACTGCTTTCTTCTAGGATGTTGGTATTCTCCTCCTCTTAAAATACTGTTAAACAAAGCCTTCCAGATCTTTATTAGTTTTTTTCCCTCCTAGCTTCCAAACCTCCACGGGAATACCATCTATTCCTAGGGTCTTTCCTATAGATTGTTTATACATCACCATTTTTATCTCATCTTCTACCATCCTAACTGTTAGTATTTGAGCCTCCTCTGTCTCTAGACTGGGCATATTTAATTCTTCCATAAACGTTTCCATTTATACCTTTTATTGATTTCCATATTTCTCTGCTTTATACAGGCTTTCATAGAATTTTTGAGGTATTTCCAATATTTCTACAGGATCCCTTGTTATCTTTCTTGTTATAGGGTCCCTAAGCTTGGTGACAGCCTTTTCTCTTTTCTGTCGCCTGAGTCGTTGTGCTAAAAGTTTTTGTGACCTTGGGTTATTATCTGAAAACAGTTGCTTAACAGCCATCTTTTTAAATTCATGCATATTATTGAGCTATTCCCTTATTTTCTGTTTAGTGTTCTGCAGTTGATCCTCTTCTTGTTCTGTGAGATTCCCCCTATTTTGCAATACTTTAACACTTGTCATTCCCTCTAAGTAATTCCTTACTTCTTAACCATTATCTCCCTTTCTTTTATTTCTACCCTATTTTTAAATTCCACTTTAATTTTATCCCACTCCCTAGCTATATTTTCAGAAGAATTTTCTATCTTCTTTAATAGCTTCTCTGGTAAGGTCAGACCACAAAATGGTCTCATTTGAAGTAAAAATAAAACCTGGGCCCCCAGCTAAACTTGGAATATTCAGGAACTATTTTAAGGCTAACCTCCTGGTATTAAGTGAGAACCTGGCAAAATTTCAAGCCCCCATAAACCCTAAGAACACTGCTGCCTATGCAGAACTGTTCACAGAAACCATGTAACAAGCATTTTAATAGCTGCATAGAGGCAACTGTACTCACTAGAAAGAAGTACAGAACTAACTCAAAAAACAAACCACCATGGTGGAATCACAAATTCAATTGGCTGTATAACAGGAGGAAGAAAATCATGTCAAAAAAGTAGGAGCTGCAGCACCCAGCAGGATAAAAGCACTCTCATCAATCTAAACAAGCAACTCAGAGGACAAATAAAGTCTGCCAAAGCCAAATTTGAGGTAAGTCTGGCATCCCAGGCCAAGGACAACCACAGAGCATTCATTAGCTATGTCTGCGACCTCAAAGGCAATACATAATTCTGTGCAGAGCTCATTGAAAATGGAGCCACCTATACTGAGCAAGAAGACATAGCAAACCTCCTGGCTGATAAATTCAGTTCCAGCTTTATTCCTCTTTCCCTCCAACTTTCCCTCAGGAAATATATATCATCAAATATCACTCCCCCCTACTATCACTAGGGAACAGGCCCTTAAATGCCCTCATCAATGGGCCCAGACAATATCCCAGGATGCCTTCTACATAACATGAAACATGACTTAGGGCCTCTGGAATTACTATTTAACTGTGGCCTCCAAACGGGCTTTGTGCCTTAGGAATGGAGAAAGGCAACAGCCATCCCTCTGCACAAAGGTAGGCCATCTACAGACCCTGGGAGCTACAGACCCATAAGTCTCACTAGACTTATGTGTAAAGCCATGGAAAGAATTATCATGGTGATGATCAATAGAGATATAGTAAATCTCCAGACACTGGAGCCAACCCAGTTTGGTTTCATTAAGGTCAGATCATGCCTACTCAACCTGGTGGACTTCTTTGAGAAGGTCACCAAAGTAATGGATGAGGGCAAAATTTACACTGCCTACCTTGACCTGGCCAAGGCATTTGACACA
The DNA here is from genome assembly GCF_019279795.1 of Protopterus annectens. Taxonomy (NCBI): domain Eukaryota; kingdom Metazoa; phylum Chordata; order Ceratodontiformes; family Protopteridae; genus Protopterus; species Protopterus annectens. The sequence continues at coordinate 393,075,743 of NC_056748.1, read as the reverse complement.
ATACCCCACTCGGGCATTGTTGACAAACTCAAGAAGTTAGGTGCAAACCCATATGTCACCTGGTGGATAGCCAACTGGCTCACAGACAGGGCCCAGAAAGTTAGAATTGGGGAGTCCACCTCTACAAAGAGGCCAGTCACAAGTGGAGTCCCTCGAGGATCAGTCCTTGGACCACTAATTTTTGGCATTTACTTCTCAGAAGTCAAGGCCAATGTCAGTGGTATCTGGTTGACTAAATTTGTAGATAATTTCAAATTAGGAGCTGTCATTGAATCTCACACTTACAAATGTTCTTCAGGAGGGGCTGACATAGACAAACAACTGGTGTCAGAGCCATTGACTAAAACTAAATGCCAAGAAATGCATAATAGTATCCTTTGGGAAGTCATCCATCCCTGGTAACTATCATATTGATAACACACCCCTTAGAGTTGCCCCAGTAGTCAGGGACTTAGGGACGCACATAGATAGCAGTCTAGCCTTTGACCATCATATGTCTACAGTGGTGAGAAAATCATTCTATATTGTGCAACTTATAAACAAAGGTATGGCATCTAAGTCCAAGGAAGTCATTGTTCCATTGTATTCAGCATTCATCGGATCTATCATTGAGTACAATTCCCCCTTTGGTATGTACCTAACCAGGCATATCTAACAATTGGAACATCCACAGAGGTTTCTCACTAAAAGAATACAGGGCATGAATAAAATGTCCTATGCAGACCACCTCAAGGCCCATCCCTGTATTCTGTCTCTTATGGGCTTTTGAGGGGAGATGTATGCCTGGCATACAGGGCATTGTTAGATCCCACTCTGATGTACCTCCTGCATATCCACAAAACAAACAGCTCAGAATTACCTGTTATAAAGACTTAAACCTTGCCTGTGATATACATAGGTCCTGCTGGAGAGATAGGTATGTATCCCAGAGACTACAGCGTCTATGGAACAGGTTCCCCATCCATGGAAGCAGAGTTGCTCCCTAACCCAATTCAAGTGCAACTTGGACGATTAGATGGGAAACCAGAAATTCATCCCTGGTTTGGCACCTATGTCTCTAATGGACACAGATAACCTGTAAATGGTTCATCTCCCAAACCCCTGCTTATACTTATCAAGGGTATTAGAACTTGTCAGAGATTTGGGATGCATGGCTAGGCTTAAAAAGGCCCATGTGGTCATTAGCTTAGTAAACACATATGAAACTATGAATAATTTCCATTGCCCATTCCTTCAATTCCTCTCTTTTTCACAGATAGATGGGAAAGCACCAGTGTCTCATTTTATTTCATTACCCTGTATTTTTATTTTAGTTATTATTGGCTCATGATCTGAAATAGTTGTCGGGTGCATATCAAGACCTTCAATTACATGCACATATTCCTGTAAAATGTATATTCTGTCTAGCCTAGCACAGTTTTTGTATCTTGGAGGATAATATGTAAATTTACTCTGAACTCCTAGTACTGAATTCACATCTTCCATGCCAAATGTTTTCATAAATGTCTTTAAAAATCTATCCTCCTTTGTTATATTTTCCCTTCTGCCCCCCCCCCCCCACAGACACATATTCAGTGTTGCAAATCAAATTACAATCCCCACATATAAGTAATATTCCTTGCTGAAAGCTGATTATTTTTCCCATAATTTTCTTAAGCTCTATTATAGCAGTTCTTGGTAGAATATAAATACATGCCAGTGTAATCCTTCTCCCTTGCCAGTAGCCCCTTAATACTATAAATCTTCCATCATTGTCTTTTATATTTTCTTCTATTACTATTGGAGCTCCTCTTGCAATTAATATAAGTACTCATCTCCTACTTTGCCCCAGATATTCTGCTGAATAACCATCCTGAAAACCCTTCTTTATCAAATTCACATGTTCAGTTCTGTCCACGTTTATCACCTGGAGCAAAGCTACTTGGACTCTACATTTTTTAATATACTTCATTACTCTTTTTTTGTATTTTTCTGTGAGACCATTAATGTTTAAACATATTATAGAAAGAATCATGTTTTTGAGGGATTAATCTTCCCACCATTTATGTGTAACAGCTTTTTTGTTAAATACATGGTTCCAGCTTTTGTATTCAATACATGCACCGTTTGGCAGGTTAATCTTTTATACAATTGTTTCTTGTCATCTCCATTTGAGCCTATGTCACATCTTGCAGACTTTTGTTTTATTGATAACCCCTCAAACAAAAATACACACACACACACACACACACACACACACACACACACACACACACACACACACACCCTTAAACCTAATAACATAATAATAACACAAAACTATGTACATAATAAGAACAAACATTCTAAAATGATAGCCACACTCACAGGCTGGAGACACCTAAAAAGAAAGGTCATTCATGCTAAGATGCATGATACAGCCTGTGCTTTTAGTAAATGCTATCTAATTTCTGTCTTATCTATATAGCTCACCCAGCTAAGAAAACACTTGAATGCTTTCAGTAAACATTTTCTCCAAACCATTTCTCTTTATCAGATTGTCTTCTGGTGACATGCAATCCAGACACAAACTGCTAAAGATATTTTTTTATGAGAAAAAAGCCTTATAATATTCAGTATTCTTTTCTATGTATATATTTTGTAATATACTTTTTGCTGGATAAATCCCAGGGTTAACCCAACCATTTGCCTATGCAAGCATGATAAAAAGCACACTAATTTTTCTTTTCCCATGGTCTCTCAACCAGACCCTCCTTTCTTCCTTTTTTTCTCACATTACAGTGCCTACATTTCTTACAACTGAACAGGTAAAAAGAGAGAAGAAGGGAGATAAACAAAACAAAATCACCTGTTTATATTAATATCTCTTGCAAAGAAAACCATGTAACATTTAAACATTACCATTAAGAGAAAAACAATTAATTTGTTTTACTTACAGTTAACTTTCTCCCTTCTCCTTCCATCTCCAAAGTTGTTCTCCACATAATGTAGGGCATATGCTTTACAGTCCCCTACAAATTTAGCAAAGTCCACAAAAATCCAATATTTCCAAATACTCTTGTTCTATGTTTCAGAAATATAATTATTGCTTTGTAATCCATTTGTTTGTTTACAAGTAACTGGCTTTATTCTCCAAACATTAACAACATGAAGCAAGGTATAAGCTTTAAAGTTCCCCACAAGTTTAACAAACTCCAAGGAAGTTCAATATTTTCAGATTTTCCTGTTCTGTCACGTTTCACAAATATAATTATTGCTTTATCATCCCAGAGTTGTCGATTTCCAAGTTACTAGCTTTATTCCTGTTCATCTCCATCTCCCAAATCCTGTCTCTGCTTCATTTCCAACATATTTCAGATTCTTCTAGTCAATTCTTATGTTTTCTTCCTTCTCTCAAGCAATTGAAACAGTGAAAAAGATTTTGCAGGCTCAGTTTCTCTGTAGTTCTTAGCATCAGGAGAACATGAAGCAGAACTTCCTTCTGATTTATGGCTCTCTCTTTGTTGGACAAACTTTTGTATTTCCTCCTTAGCATGTACTTCATCAAAAAATGATTTTGTCCCTCCTGGGAAAAACACTTTAAAGATGGCTGGGTACAGCAATTTAAATATCATTCCTGCTTTTCAACATTCCCTAAATAAAGAAATATATTTACTCCTCTTCTGCCTGGTGTACACTGAGTAATCATTCTTCACAAACACTCTACTATCTCCCATTTTTAGCACTTGATCTTTCTGCCACAGTTTTGTCAAAATCAGCTCCTTCTGTTGATAAGACTGCATTTTTACTATTAAAAGTCTAGGTTGTTTTTTTAGTAACCAGATTTAGAGCACACACACGATCTGCTCTTTCAATTAACAGTTACTGTTGTGGCATACCAGTCCAGTTGCTTATTTGTGTTTTCATAAAATTAATACAGTCTGTTCCTTCCAACTTCTCTAGTACAGCATAAAATCTCAGGTTTTCTCTACATGCTCTGTCCTCTAATTCTATTATTTTTGAAACATCTCTTCTTGTGCAGTCTCATATTTAGCCAGCCTTTTCTTCATTTCGACCTCTGAGTTTTGCAGTTCTGTCACCTTATCTGAATATATGTTTAAAGCTTCTTCCATTTTTTTCCACCTTTTTAGTGTTTGTGTTCATATACTCCTACAGTGTTTCCTTTATTTTAACCAGGTCTGTGTGCAGCTGCTTTATACTCTCCTCTAGGTTACTGGAAGTCATGTCTGGAACTTGTAGTGCTTCTTGCTGAATCACTGCAGTACTCCTCCCAGTCTGTGCTTCTTTCTCAATTTATGTAGCTGATTTTCCTCCAAATCCTTTGTATTTCATTTGTCCTGACATCCAGGCAGTGCACTTACTAGCCAGTTACTGAAATTTACCCAGACATCTAGGTCCACTGGCCTTCTTTGCTAAGTTTTTGTTTTCAGGCTGGGAGAGCCAGAATTAAGCTGTTACTCAGTGTACAGCCATCTTGGATATCACCATGGCAGACTTTTTGAGTATTCTTCCTGAAAGGATAAGTCAGTTGTATGCCACTGCACCATGCTAGTTGTAGCAGTATGTGACTATCTGATTCAGAAACTGTCATCTTGCAGATTCCCCCATGGCACAATAATGCATAAAGGCATATCTCCTTATTGCCTCATGAAAAGTAGAATGATCTCCTCTAATGCTAATGAGCATTGTGTTGTGGCAGGTTATGTTTTCTTCTGAAGCAAAATAAAAAAAAAGGGTAGCACAGGGTCTGGATGTGCACAATAATATTGCAGCACTGTCCTCTGTACACTGCTGCCTCTAGCATGCATAGTGACCTTATTACTAACTGTAGCATGCCATAGTATGGGATGGGTGGTTTGAGGGTGCCTCTGTTCTTTTTTTTAAAGAAACATCTTTATTGAATTATCATTTATGATATAGGCAGTCATACATTTATGTAAATCAAAACAAACCATATTGGCTTATTTTCAACTGCAAATATTATACACCACATATAATTTTCTATACAGTCATTGTCAATAAATCATTACATGGCTTATTTAATTATTGCCTTCCCTTAAACCTCATTCTTCCTCCAAAATATTATTCTGCATGCATTGTTCCCACAATTGCATTTTTTTCTATATAATTTGCTCCTACCCTTTTCCTAAAGATCCCGCTTACAATTATTTTATCTATTTTACTATATTCACAACTTCTAGCATGGTTGGTTTATACTTTGATTTCCATTTTCTAGTTATTGCTTTTTTGACAGCCACCAGAATTAAACTCAACAAGGCATTATTATGTCTAGGCAACTCCGATTCTGTATCACGGCTCAAAAAATAATTTGCTTAGTTGGACCAATTTGCTCATCCAGTATTTCTGACAGGTTACTCTGCAGGGATTTTTTAAAGTCTGCCAGCTCAGTACACTCCCAAAACATATATTCCAAATTACCTCTTTTTTCCCCATAACACCATGCCCATATACTTTCATGTACTTCTGTCACCCTCATAATGTCCTACATTAAACTATTTGATTATCAAATCTACTTTCTTAAAGAATGTGTAGTCTATTTAGTATGATATGATGCAAGAAATGTGAAGCCTTCTCTGTAGGCATGCCAACTACAAAGTTAAACGAGAAAATGTATGAGCATATCCAGAAGCCAGATCTGTTGTTTACTATAGCTGTTTTGCAGTTTATCATAAATCCTTAAAATACAGTGAAATGAAGACATATCCAAGACTTGGAGAGGTGTGTAACTGTGGCTTACTAACTTTTATCAAAAAGAAAAGAGATTTAAATTATTTTAATTATTTCATTTCTGCTTAAATATTTAAGGAGCACTTATAGTGACCTCTGTGTGGTGATACTTCTTTGTACGTTTATATTGTGTTCCATGTTTTAGCCAAAAAAAAAAAGTTATCTGTATTTTTTAGCTTGTTCTGTAACTTTAGTCTTGTAGTTTAAATAGCGGTTGTGGGAATATTGTGTCTCTGCATTATTCTACACCTCTTATTCCTCAGGTAGAATTACATGTAAAAGCTATGTGTTTGCATTTTAAACCCTGTTGGGCCATAATCTTATAGTTTAATTCACGGTTCTTACAGGACTTTGTACAACTACAAATTTGAGGCTTAGCCATTTATTACTGCATTTTTCCCCATAAACAGTGTTACTGGAAAATTTATACATAGTCTGGTGCGTTAGACTATAGTAGATGTTCAACAGTAAGAGAATTGTCTCTAATCCAGTTTGTGCTTCAGTGTTTTTATATTCTGCTTATCATGTACCTGCTTAAAGTTGCATTTTTTGTCTGACCCCCAAATGATTGTTAAAATTTCTGAAAGACCTTCAATATTGCCTTTATTTGATTGGTTGCCTATCTAGCTAGCCTGCTTATTCCTTGAAAATATTTCCTAACCTTCCAGCCTTTTAGTTGCGGTGGTTTTATAAGGCTATGTTTTTGGCCTCCATCGCTTAGGGTAATCTGATTTATAAATTTCCTCCCTCCCCTCTTTCATTGCTACTTTCTGTTGTATAAGCTATTTATGTACTCTTCCCACCCATTGCTTTCTATAAATCCATGATACTGAGCGCCCACCCAGCAAACCAGTATTGCTCTTGAGTAAACCTCCTTTACTACATATTGTCTCCTACTCACTTTCCTAGAGCTCAACAAAGGTTGAATCACTAGCCTGCATTCCAGAAGTGTTTTACTTGTATCCATTGCCATCCAGGAAATATTAAGTACCTTTGATTGCTAAATTGCACTTGCTTAAGTTATTTTGAGTGATCACTGCTGTTTCCTGATTTCATGTGTGCAATTCACTGATTTTTTTTATTTTTTGTAAAAAAATCCTCTTCCTCTCGCTGTTACTGCTGTAAGACTGTCTTGAATTGCCTTCAGCAAGGGATTTACAGCTAGGTGTTTAATTGGTTTGTAGTAGTATTAAATTTGTGGGTCTCTTCTACTGTTTTTCTACATTAGGGGGATGGGGTTTATTCATCTTGTGGACTATCTGAGTTGGAAAATACACAAAAGGACTTGTAGTGTAGTCTTTTTATTGGCCAGAGGGCTCCTTGGTTAGTTTTCTATTTATTTCTGTGCTGCTATAAATTTTGCATGTTTACATGGTTAGCAGTTCCATATATAGTAGCAAACACCTAGAAAGCAAATTTCCCCAGTAAAACAGTCCATAAAACTGTAGCCTGTAAATCAGAAATATAGAGCAAATACCTTGTGCGCCTAAAAGTTTAGAGCAGCTAGTTGGGTGTCGACTGGCAACACCTACAGACTTAGTAGAATTTATTATTGTGTAAATGTTACAGTTAGTAAAATTTAGTACTGTTTAGCATAATCTGCCCCAATAAAGCACGCTTATTAGTCTGCACCAACAAAGCACCCTTAATAGCCTTCCTAACCTGAACACATCACTTTCTTGTAGCTCACCAGTCAAAATACTGGACAGTTGTTGTTGTCTTTCGGCTTTTCCCGGTTAGGGGTCACCACAGCAGAACTCTGATCCGCTAATGATTGGCAGTAGATTTTCACGAATGCCAAGGTGCCAGCTCGACGTTCAACCTTTAACGAAGGCACGTCCATTTACACATGTCTTTTGAAAGCCCACCCAACTGTGGGGAGGACATGCAGACTCCACACAGAAGGCACTCCCCGCACTCCAGCCGAGAATTGAACGGGAGAACCTCTTGCTGTGAGGCAACAACACTACCGCTGAATATGCAATTTCCTAACTCCTCTGTAGCCAGCTTGTTGGATATGGGCATCCTGAGACAATGCAGCAATTGTCTCATGTTTACTGATAGCCATTTAATCCTTAAAGAAGAAGATAAAGAGTGTGAGAGGTATACTTACACAATGACACTGGAAGCTATACTCTCACATATAAGTGCACGTCATATTATCAAAACCACACACACAACACCCACCTCACATAGCGCATAACAGACACATAGACTAACCTATGCTGAGGCACTTAAAAGCAATCTTCCTAAACAACAAAGATTGCCAAGACCACCCATTGTCAAAGCTATACCTTAGAAAGCCCAAAAGCACTCAGAAAGAACAGCACCTAATACCACACATACTGTCACTCTCAGTGGAGCTCCAAACACTAAGCCCTTAAGGCAAGCGAACACATTTCCCAGGACCCTAGTCATAGGGGACTTCATTGTAAGCTATACAGCTGGTCCTATAACCATGATGAGCAAGCAGAAGATAACTGTTGCTAATCTGGAGCCAGAATCTGCAAAATCAAGTCATTACACCACAGGTACCAGTAGGATTCCTTCATAGTCCATGTAGGCATAGATGACTTGGACTATATGAAGAGGGACATTATGGAGTCTTCAGACTATGTGTCTCAGGCTGGTACGAGCTTAGCACTGAGCAGCATATTACCATCACCGAGGGTGATACCACAGTATGAGCAAAACATGATTAATTTCAACAACTGACTGTCTTTCTGGTGTCATTCTAAGAGTGCCCAATATTTTTCAGCTTGGGAGGACATGATTAACAGACCATGTTTCTTTGCCAAGAATGGTCTGCACCTTTCCCCTCTAGACATACAAATACTGGCTAAAACTTTATCCACCCCTCAAATGCCTTTTTTAGGCAATGTCAAATTGACAAACTTACCGACATAGCAAAATCAACTCAAATGAACCTCAAAGTTTTACTGCTCAGTGCCAGGTGCCTAAATAAAAGACTACAATTCCTGCAAGCCCTCTCACACTTGAAAATATAGACATGTATGCAGTTACCAAGACATGGTTTAAATCAGCAGAGAGTACCTTTGGCAGTACAAGGTTTCAGTGCCTTCCACACTTTTAGACCAGTAGCTGCACAGACAAGGGCTAAAGATGGATGTGCCTCAATATACATCAATAAGAAGCACACTTCTAAGGTTGTCAAATGGGATGACGTGCTAGAGTTCCTCTAAATGCAGATCACGATATATAAAATTCCATATCATCTCCTAGCCAGCTATAGCTCAGCCTCCATGTTCCAAGAAGCTCACAATGCATATTTGGACCTACTGGAGACACTTACCAACCAACCTAACACACTACTCATGAGAGACTTTAATTCCCTCTATAGACTGAGAATCCTACATGACCTCAAATCTGCAGGCACTAAGATGCCTGGACTTCATAAATATAAACACCCTTGACCAAACAGTGAATATGCCAACTAGAGGCTCCAGAATACTGGACCTGATGCTCACAAATGTGATAGAACACTAAACTCCCAAATGTCTCTTCCTCCCTGGTAAGGTCCAACCATAAAACTGTCTCCTTTGAAATTAAAATCAACTCCATAATCACATTAAAAACAGTCACAGTTAGGGGTTATTTCAACATTTTATTAAGTGATAGATTGTCAAAATTCAGTGTCCCTCCAAACCTGAGAGCCCAGCAGCCTATGCTGAATTGCTCTCAGAAATTCATAGAGTCTGCTGTACCTACCAGAAGTAAGGCCAGGACCAGTCCAAGAAATAAACTGCCCTGGCAGCATCCCAAATTAAACAGGATATACAACATAATGAAAGAAATATGCAAAACTCAGGAAGGGTAATTCCCATAAAGATAAAAAAACTCTCTCATATAACTAAATAAGAAACTAAGAAGGCTACTTAGGGCAAAGTCAACTTTGAGGTTGAGATAGCCTCCCAGTTGAAGGATAACCATAAGGTCTTGGACAGATATGTAAGAAACATGAAGGGCAGCACACAGCAACATGCTGAACTTGTGGTTAATGATGTCGCATTCTCCGAGCCTGGCAATATAGCGAACCTGTTAGCGAACAAGTTCAGTTCCAGCTTTTCCCCTCTCACCCCATCCATCCTCCCAAAAAATACCCTTAAACACAACTCCTTCAACTATAACTAGGGAGCAAATACTGGCTGCACTCACCAAAGCCAAGAATACGGCCACAGCAGGCCCTGATAATATTCCAGGATGCCTCCTGAATTGTCTAAAAAATGACTTATCAAGACCCCTGGAGTCATTATTTAACTATAGTCTTAAAACAGGCTTTGTGCCACATGAATGGAGGACTGTGACAGCCATCCTCCTTCATAAGGGTGGAACTTCAACAGATCCTGGAAACTATAGACCCATTAGTCTGTCTAGTCTTCTTTGCAAAGCCATGGAAAGAATTATCATGGAAATTATCAACAAGGACATAGGAAACATCCAGAGACTGGATCCATCCCAGTTTGGCTTTGTCAAAGGAAGGACATGATTACTGAATCTGGTGGACTTCTTTGAAAATGTCACTCAGGCATTGGATGGGAGAAAAGGGTACATATGGCTTACCTAGATCTGGCTAAAGTATTTTATATAATACCTCACTTGGACATTGTTAACAAACTTACAGAACTAGGTATAAGCCCCTTTATAACATGTTGGATTGCTAGCTGGCCCACTGATAGGACCCAGGAGGTTAGAATCAGTGAGGTCACCACAACAAAGAGGCTGGTTACCAGTGGAGTCCCCCAGGGCTCTGTGCTAGTCCCACTCCTCTTTGGCATCTACTTCTCAGATAACAAAGCCAATGTCAAAGGCTTCTGGCTAACCAGGTTCACAGATGATTGCAAACTGGGAGCAGTCATTGAATTCCCCCAAGATGAAAACACTCATGAGGAACGACTAACACAAACAAACAATTGCTTCCAAAGCCATGGCTTAAAACTCATTACCAAGAAATGCATTATAGTACCTTTTGGGAAGTCTGCCACTCTGGATAACTGTGTCATCATTAAAACACTATGATACTAGTCAAGGTTCTGAGAACTCATGTAGATAGTAACCTAGCCTGACCAACACGTGTCCAAGGTAGCAAGAAAATCCTTCAGTGTTGCTCAACTTATAAGCAAGGGCATGGCATCTAAGTCCAGAGAGGTCATCATACCACTATACTCTTCCCGCATCAGACCCATCATAGAGTATAATACCCCCTTCTGTATGTACCTGACCAGACAACTACAGCAACTGGAACATCCACAAATGTTTCTTACAAAAAGAATACAGGGAATAAACACAATGTCCTATGCTAATCATCTCAAAGCCCTCTCTCTTTACTCAGTATCATACAGACTTCTGAAAGGTGATCTTTTCCTGGCATGCAAGGCATCCCTGGACCCTGTTTTGATGAACATTCTGCACATCTACAAAACAAACAACATCAGAACTACTGGAATAAAAGACCTACATTTTACTTGCAACATAAATAGGACATGTTGGACAGACAGATATGTTTCTCAGAGAATTCTCATTCTCTGGAACAAGCTCCCCATTCATGTGAAGCAGATTTCGTCCCTATCCATATTTAAGCACAACTTGGACCAATGGATGGGTAATCAGAAATTCACTCTTGGTCTGGTGCCTATGTCTCTAGTGGACAGAGGTAGTCAGTAAATCACCACCTTTACAAATCAAATTTCTGTGTCACATTTGGGTTGCATGGCTAGGCTTATAAGGGCCCGAGTTGTGGTTATCCTAATATACACCTATGAACCTATAAGTAAAATTGACTTACCAGTTCATTAGTTTAGATATGAGTTATCACAATATCACATACAATGTTGATAAATATAGAAAATAACTTGTTGCTTAGCCAGATCTCTCATGATCAACTAGCTTGCTATTCTTTGTATCATTCAGCTTTTGGTCAAGTAGCACAATCTAGTCAATTAGTCTTATATTAAAATGGAGATTCAGATAAGATAATTCCTGCTTCCTGTAAAAGTCTGTAAGCAAAAAAGACACATTTAGTCATTAAACACCAGCATGGCCATATAGAAAGTTCTCAGAAAATTATTCTAACTTCATTGATGTGCTGAACTTTGAAACTAAACTACGCGCGCGCACACACACACACACACACACACACACACACACACACACACACACACACACACACACACACACACACACACATATATTCAGAATTTTACTGAAAATGAAAAAAATGTGCTTGAATGACTAAGCAACTGCCAGTTGGATACATACCTGAAACTAATAAAATAAGGGAGACTTACTATATCAGCAAAGTAGTTGTGTCCTTTATTATAGTTTAGTAACTAAGAAGGAAGCTTGAAATTGTCCCATTGTAAAAGCAAAGAGGAGACTTACAACTGCCACATCAGCATAGCAGATTTGATATTAGTTAAGGTTCTAGAGCCAGTTATTGTAATAAAAAATATAAGAAGGCATAATAGATAAGTGTTCACTGGGACACAATGAAGAAGGATGCTCATTTATGAGGAGCCCTCATACATGTAGCCCCTATTCTAAAGTCCATTGACAGTTTGAGTCTTCTCTCCTTTGCTTTGCAAGGTATCTGTTTTATTATTGTTTTCTTTCAAGTATGAGCTGAGATTTTTGTTTACAGACTTTCTTACTTTGATTTTAAGAACCACAAATTTTGTAATGTGAGTGTATAAGTGCATAGGTATTTCAGTATTTCTTATATACTGCGACAGAGATAAAGTGGTATTAGCAATGAAATAATCTCTGGAGCTAACTAAAATGGTTAATATTGCATTGTTTTAACAAGTCAACTGAAAAGATGATGTTCTCTGTCTTTAGACTTGGGAACAAGAAACTAAACCAAGACACACAGTTCACACTCACTGTTAGCTTTATTTTGAGGGTCTTGTTTGTGCCACAATGCAGTTGAAACAATATATACAGGATGTTAACAAGCTGTACAGGACAACAGTCAAAAATTCACTCCTGCTTAGAGATAATGGCATGTGAACATGCTGTCAAAGCAGTGTGTTCCAGTTTCTCTAGTAGGCTTCTTTCTTTAGGCCCCAGTACTTCTCCAGGATCACCAGGATTAAACAACCAATAGGCTTCCATTCTGATGTCAGAATGCTCCTTCAGACTTCTGAAGTTACACTAATACATCCATTTGTCTTAGTTAAGACTCATCCAGTCTACTGCATGTGAATCTGAAATCTAATTCACTGCACCTGCTAACACTAAAATGCATCCTTCTGAGCTTGCCTTTCTTCAGAGAATGCCTTGTATTCCCCTTCAATAACATGTCCTTGGGAAACACCACCACACACACACACACACACACATATATATATATATATATATATATATATATATATATATATATATATATATATATATATATATATATATATATACCAGACAATAACAATATCCCTGGTTGCTGTGTTTCTTTTCACAGTATATGTGACACCCCAGCACTGGCTCAGTAATCAAGAAGCCTCAATCCTCACCACTGGCTACAGCTAGGGATTGTACACATTGGGAGGATGACAAATAAATACACAGTAAAATACAATTTCCCTTAAGAGCACACAGAGATCACAGTCAATCTGGCGCTGGTTTCTCTCTCTTTCTCCAGATCCCCAATAAGGGTCTCCACTGGCACAGATATACGGTTGAGATCTCGGCCGAATGGCCAAGCTAAGACTTCCAGCACCCTCTCTGTCCAACCAATGCTTCATGTCCCTGCCCAAGTAGCTGACACACACACACTTTGAGATTTGATTGATATACAAACACACACACACACATACCTGGAAAAGCTGGCACAGGATTACTAGCTATGCCCCCTTTTGCCCAGACTATGAGGTAATTCCAGCTACTACCAGCCACCCTTATTAGCAACTATAAGGCCCTTAACAAAAGGTGTCCAGTTCTACTGTGAAATGTTACTATTATCCAAATGGTAGTCTGACCAAGACTTGCAAGGCTATTTAGGAATGGCCTGTACAGTGTCACCAAATATATATGCAAGTACTCTAAGAGCTGCTTAAATATGTCTCATAAATATCAGCCACAAAGATAGGCTTAAATGTATTTAATAATAAATAATAAAAGAACAAGACAATACTCAGTAAATCAACATAGTAACTTCAGAGTTCAAAATCACAAGAAATATTTTAAAACAACATTGCAGGACAGTCTCAAATAAGTACAGAAAACATCTAAACTAATCTTTGCTATATTATTATCTATATCTAAATGAGATTCTATGCCCTAAATCTTACTTACAGCAAGGCAAGTGCAGATATAGCGATGATGAGTAGATGTTCTTGCTAGGTCCAAGACAAAATACAAAATGCCCAGTCTCTATCTCTGACAGAGGGTTCTTAAATTAATATCAAGTATTACTGCTGGGCTAGTTTGGATGACATCACTTTTTGTCACCTGACTTCAGTTCCCAGGCTAAAACAGAAGCTAACAGAATTTAACATCTCTGTATGAAAAAATACATGTCTCTCAGATGTTTGCTCAGAATTTGGAAGTCGTAAAACAATAAAACATTTCTACATTTTAAACCTAGTAATTGTTTCTCTTTCAAGACAATACAAAAGCTTCTAGCTCTAGACATTGTGTCTGCTACACTGAAACTGAGAGAGAACTTTTATAGCACAATCGTAAAGCAGTTTATTTTCAACCTATTTTCTTGAAGTTTTGCAAGTTAAGCCTTTTATGTTCTAGTTTCTACTGTTAAAACATCATTTGCACAGGTATATGGTCTATATGCATTTCTGTTCTAAGTCAGCAGGGCATGCTGTGGTTACATTTTAGCTCAGTACATAACATGCAGTTCTGTATAAATCATATCAATATTCACAAATTACATAGAATTATTTACAAAATTCCAGATACCTGGGCTGGCAATATTTCCCTATATCATAATATAAATAGTTTTTTAAAGCAACACTTTTATTGTTGTCCATTGATTTTTAATAAAATACCTCTTCCCTTGTGTTAAAAGAATGCATTAAAACTTACTTGACGCTTAAATGGTTGATGTTATCCAGCCGATGTCTGTTCATTATTTGACTGACTCATTGAAATAATCTGCAATTATTTTCCTTACGTGAGCAAAACTATTATATTTATCTGATAAAAAAGAGATGCAACATTTTTATATTGCTGAGTTTTAAATGGTGATAATCATAATCCATTAATACCTCATTTACTGAAGAGCATTATCTCCTGGTATCAGAGAATCAATTTAAATTCTTTCTACTGTTATATAAATTTCTTATTGTGGATTTTAGGAAAGTGGTTCTCAGTATCCAAAGCTTTGGAGATATTAAGGAACACTGCTGAAACAGCACATGATTTGGTTTGGTGAATAGGCATTTGGAAACTGCAGAAAGGTAGTGACCACACTATGCTTCAGTCTGAAATCATACAGAGCTTCTTTTAATGAACAGTTATTCAAGCTACAGGAATTTATTTGATGGTGAATAATCTCCTTGTATTTTGCTGTTGTAGACAAGATCAGTAGGCCTTTGGTTAGGCATTTCAGCAGGATGGCCTGTTTTGTGAAGAAGTAGCACATGAGGTATGTTTTTATTGCTATCCATACTTTTCGTGATTTATTGGTGTTGTAATGGCATCTTCTAGGGCGTTAGCTCCAAAATGGAGAACGTTAGATAGAATAACATCTTTAGTAGAGGACATTTATTGAATGTTGAGGTAGTAGCGAGGGGCTCACATGATGGAATTATGCTACAGAATCACAGTTTCAATTGTTCAGTCACTATACTATCTGTATGATCAGGAAGGATATTGATTTAATGGTGTGTGTATATACATGTGTGTGTGTGTGTGTGTGTGTGTGTGTGTGTGTGTGTGTGTGTGTGTGTGTGTGTATATATATATATATATATATATATATATATGTGTGTGTGCATGTGTGTGTATATATATATATATATATATATATATATATATATATATATATATATATACATATATATATGGGATCACTACGAAATACCTAATGCCCAAAATCCCGACTCTGAAAACACCAAGACCAGATGACCGAAACCCCACATTACCAAAAGACCAAAAGTGCAAAATTCCGATGTTAAGGGATTTTGCGTTAGCACTTCTGGTGTTGCGGTTCAGGTAAGTATGTCTGTGTAAGTGTGTTTGTGAGGGGTGTAGTGTGTGTAAGTGTGTGTTCTGACTGTGGTGTGTGTGTGTGTGTGTGTGTGTGTGTGAGGGACTGTAATGTGTGGGTGTGAGTTTGCCTTGTGTGTCTGTTTGTGCGATCTCAGAGTTAGAATAATAAAGTAGGGGGTATGGGGGGCACAGTCCCCCACATCAGGGGTGCAGGGGTGCTTTCCCCCTTGCCTATGTCTAGTGTAGGATGCATTGTTTGGTTGTGGGAGGACGGTGTGTGTATGTGTGTATGTGTGTGTGTGTGTGTGTGTGTGTGTGTGTGTGTGCTGTTTGTGCAAATTTCGCGATTTTTAATTTTGCGGTTTTAAATATTCGGTATTGTGGGGTTTCAGGCATGTGGTCTCAGTGTTTTAAGCATTGGGATTTTGGGCGTTCGATATTTAGTAGTGATTCCATACATATATATATATATATATATATATATATATATATATATATATACACACACACACACACACACACACACACATATATATATATATATATATATATATATATATATATATATATATATATATATTTCTGAAGACCTCCAGTATTAAACCACATATTTATGTAGATGATACACTGCAAACAAAAGCCATATTAACCTTCAAACTCAAATTCAAACTTCCTTTTCCAGTCTCTGTCACTGGGACAAGTCTAGTAAAAAAAGTGGTGAAGCGTTATAAAAGTCACTAATAACCATGAAGGAGTATAATACAAAGGGCGATACAAAGTGGATAAACAATGTATTTTATTCAGTGCTTTCATCAAGTAGTCATAGGACTACTGTTTAGATTAGTAATTTTTTATGAATTTTGTTTCGATAGTTATTTTTAGATACAGATGTTGCTGATTTTATAATTATGTTTGTAGATATGCATTTACTTATCCAAGTTGATTAATCTGTCATCATATAATTAATTTAAACAATTAAGCAATAGAATGCATTTCTGACCATATATATGGTACGTTGTTTCTAATAGTTTTATTCTGATGAAGTCTCCTACAAAAAAGCGAAAATGCTCAATAAAATACATTTTTTATCCAATTTTCTAATTTACCATAAAAAGACCAATGATATGCTTTGTCTCATTACCTTGAAAACTTCCTCACCTGACTGATATTATGATCACTGACAACCAAATTAATTGTATCCCGTAAGCTACAGAATACAGATATCTAGTTCTCACCCTGGACCAGTCTCTTACCTTTTCAACCCATATAATCAATAGCATTAACAAAACCCTTTCACAATTGAAACTCTCTTATTAAATCTCACATCTCCTCTCTACAATAGCACAGAGTACTGTAGTCAAAAGTGTTCTACTCCCAAAGGTTGAATACAGCCTCCCACTCCAACCTTTTCATTCAGGCTATAATACACAAGGACTTCAGGTTGCTGAAAACAAAATCTATAGATTTGCTCTCATTGCAGAAGCTCATTCTTACCACTGCTGTTTAAGAAAGCTCTTTTTGAGCATGTCCACAGGAGAAATAGTGTGTAAATATTTTAAGGAGATAGGCTGACAATGGAATCATCCAAATCTACAAATGGATTTATATTATTGTCCTTTGAATGCTAATTTTTGATCCTTCTGTACATATTGTACATAACACTGTATAAAATCATTATGATTTTATGTCTTTACACAACATTTTATGCTTGCCTGAGTAATCCGTATTAATTAATATCCTTCAAATGATGATTTGCTATACATTAACTCTATATCTTTGTACTCTGTGCTTTTGTTTCAGCTCTGTATGTTAGCCTTTTATTGCTCTAATTTTTATTTTTGTGCTGAAAAGAATCTTTAGACCAGCCCAATTACCTGGACCTCAAATAATAAATAAATATAAGGGTGCTTGTTGGTATGTCAAATTGTTCAACAGTGTGTTGTGCTCATTGTCAAGTGCATTATATGTCAAAAGTAGGAAGTCTGAATGCTTGTGGTTATCATTTGTAGGATGTGTGTGTGTGTGTGTGTGTGTGTGTGTGTGTGTGTGTGTGTGTGTGTGTGTGTGTGTGTGTGAGCATTTATGGGTTAGCATTAGAATGAGGGCTAGGTAAGAGGACAGATTTAGGCATGTGCGCGCGTGTGTGTGTGTGTGTGTGTGTGTGTGTGTGTGTGTGTGTATATATATATATATATATATATATATATATATATATATATATATATATGGGTCTACTTCTAAATTTCGAACTTTGAAAACATTGAATTTCTTACGGTTGAGACCATAAGATAGAAGTTTTGAAACTTCAAACCGTTTAAATGTAGGTCGTCAAACAGCATGGAATAGTATATTTACCGCTTCCTCACTGTAGTGTGATCTCAGAGTTGGTATATTTAATTAGCAGGAGATGTGGGGTGCAGGCGGGTTTGCCCCCCTAAAAAATTGTAAAAAAAAAGATTTTTTTGTTTTTAGTATTTTTTTATTTAAATTTTGAAGTTTTAAAACTTTGGTCTTATGGTCTTGACCATAAGAAATTCAACGTTTTGAAAGTTCAAAATTTAAAAGCAGACCCATATACATATACACATACACACATTATATGTATGTATTATATATATGTAATACACACACATATATATGTATATATAAACATTTACACACACATGTCATGTGTGTGTTTTACTAAAAAGGGAGTCATGTGCCCATTTAATAAAACAGAAAGAGCGACAGAGAGCAGACTGACAGGGTACGTGTTATCTTAATGCTCTGGAACATGCATAGTATCATGTCAAGTATGTTGCTCTTTGCACTCGATCAATTAGTTCTTGCAATTGTCTTAGAATTTTGTACAAAAGTTGGAGGAGAGGGTCATAGTTGCTGTTACCCTAGTGATATTTTTATTGAAATGCTGTTTTAGATTAAATATTATCAGATAAATATTTTAGGGTGTATAGATGCTTTACATGTTTGTGGGTGAGGGTTACATGCAGGATATTTTTAGGTATTTTACTTGCCTAAATATCTTGTGATTACTAGCTATTCTCTGCTCAGGATCATTGTTAGATGTTAAGGGTATAGTGAAGAGTTTACATCACTCTTAATGTGTCTCTACTCAGGATTATGCTCCCTTTATACTAGGTATCTAGATGATTTGTGTTTTTTTTGGAGTGGCAGTGAAGAAAATTTCAACAACCTTTTGACCTTCGTCAACAACACCTCCACATTTTTGAAATTTACTAGTAACTTTGACAAACAGACATTAAAATATCTTGATGTTCACATAGAGAAAAAGAGGAACCTGTCAACAAGAATATTCAGGAAAGAAACCTTCTCCAACTCTTATTTGCACTACACCAGTTGCCATCCCCCCCACCAGAAAAAGGGGGTGTTGAAAGGGCAATTGGTTAGGTGTAGCAGAATGACCTCTGATAACAAAGTTTTTCTTGAAGAAACTGAACTGTTAAAGAATCTTTTACCCAGAGAGGGTACCCTCTAGAGATGTTCAACAAGGTGTTGGAGGAAGTCAATACAAAAAGAGCAGACACTTTTGCCCCTATTTTAGGGAAGGAAGAAATACTGACCCACAATTTAGGTTCAGCGGGCAATTTCGCTGAAAAGGGGACAGGATTAATAACTACCTTTAGCGAACAATCAGCTTTTGTCAGGAACATATTTTCTAGAGAATGGGATAGCTTTTCAAAATTTTCAGATCTTGAATCTATCTTTGATAAAGAACTAACCCATGTATATCGAGAGGAAAAGTATCAAGAATTACCTTGAAGCAGGGATGAAAAACAACAAGTGTAATAACCAAGAAAAATCCAAGAAAGGATTACAAAAGTGTGGAGATGTAAATATTGTACCTACCTGATCTGTGGGGAAAGTATGGTTTTAGAAGCAAGGAAAATGACCATACATTTAAATTCATTTGCTAACTGTGACACCAAAGGCATCATATATTTAGCTGTTTGCAAAAATGTCCCTCTTTCACGTTGGAAAGAGCGAGAGAAAGCTCAGACAGAGAATATAATGAGCACTTATATGATGTCAGGGTGAAGAAAGAAAAAGTGCATTGAGTAAACATTCAATAAAATGCAACACCACAGGTTACTCATTTTTGTATTGGAAGTGGTTCCCACTAATCCAAGAGGTGGAATGTGGGAGACACTCATTGAGTATAAAGAATTGTATTGGCAGCTCTTTTGGATGCAAACAATTTTGGGCTCAATGATATGGTATCATTGGCGCCAGTTTTGAAGATGAGAGCTGCCAAGCTTTAACTCAAAGAAGTTTTTTCAGTTTTGGTTTTATTGTTATGATATTTTATACAGATTGCAAAAACAAGCGTTTCTTTGGATTCTCAAGGTCTCAGTGTATGGCTTAATTCATTCAATGGCCACAAGATGGTGCTTTGTTGTTATTTCAGATCCAAAAGCCCAAATCAAGCACAACACAGAAACATTTTAAAAGTTTTATTTAAATGTATTTAAATGTATTAAAGGTTTTAAATTCTTAGACAAATTATAATAAAAGGTATAAGTTGAGATTATATGTTTTAGAGAATTGGACTTATTTATTTAGTTTTTACATAGTTTTATGAATTAATCATTCAATTAAATGAACCTTAATTGAATGTGTTAAAGGATTGGACAACAGACCTATGACTAAATTCAAACAGCATATAAAAGCATTTCAGTTTTAAAATGGATGTATAACTGATGAAGTTGGGGACGAAAACGTGTATGTGGATACGTTATTTTGTTTTGCTTGTCTTTATTTGATCCAGTCTTTGTTGTGGAGTGGTTCAAAGTGCTTATTAAAAGCAATTTTACCTTGGAGCTTCGATTTATTTGTGCCTGGTGGAGTTCTCATCACACTTTTTCTACTCAGGATTATTGTTAGATGTTGAGAGTATAGTGAAGAGTTTATGTCGCTCCTAGTTAATGTGTCTCTACTCAGGATTATTGTTAGATGTTGAGAGTATAGTGAAGAGTTCATGTCACACCTAGTTAATGTGTCTCTACTCAGGATTATTGTTAGATGTTGAGAGTATAGTGAAGAGTTTATGTCACTCCTATTTAATGTGTGTCTACTGAGGATTATTGTTAGATGTTGGGAGTCTGGTGAAAAGTTGACATCACTCGTAGTTAATGTGGCTGTACTCAGGATTATTGTTAGATGTTGAGGGTCTATTGAAGAATTGACATCACTCGTAATTAATGGGGCTGTACTCAAGATTATTAGATGTTGAGGGTATAGTGAAAAGTTTACGCCATTCCTAGTTAATGGGGCTGTACCTCTTGTTTCCCTTTTGTAAGTGATTTTGCCTAAAAATGGTCTAATCTGGGAGGGCATTTTGTTAGTGTACAAATGCCTGGTTGAATATTTTTAAGCAGTGCAATAAGATTCTGGGTTTTATTACATATGCTGCAGAAGTTTAGCTAAAGCAGTTTTAGACCTTTGGACTGAGACCATAATGCGTAATTAGGTTCAGTTAGATTATGGTTTAGGTGATGTGAACCAGTGTTGCAATCAACATCACACAGTTTTAGTGAGTAATGTTCCTATTCAAATTTTAGTTTATTAATTTAAGAGTTGTTAGGATTTTAGATTGTTTCTTGGCTGAACTAAACATAAGTGGTTTGCTAATATTTGCTGTTGTTGCCAGTATGTGGCTTTTGCTGCATGAGGTGGGCCAGTTTGAAGAAGGCTGAGTACTAATTCCTAAATTAGTTTAAAGTATAAAAATACGAGTGAATTAGTTAGGATAATTGAAAGTAGCCATTGTGAATGAATGGCAGTCTAGATCTGTTGTTTTACTAAATATATGAAAATAGCAAAGAGAACGCTATGCAGGCTGGGTTTTTGTTTTAAGCAGTACTTGGATACGTCAGTTAATATACTTCTGAATTAGGAAGAGTACACAGTAGTAATGAATTTGGGTAGGTGGGTAGATGTTGAAAAAAGAATATAATATGAATTTGAGGTGTTGGGATGTAATCATATTTATTGCAGATAAGAGGAATATGAGGATGAATATTGAGACTTACTGGAAAGATCATATAAGATGCTAGTAGAAGTGGAAGAGATGGTTAGTTAAGAAGGGAAATGAAGTGAGGAAAGGTACACCAAGAACAGTGTTAATGAAAGGGATGGAAAAGGCAATATGTTTTCTGAGCTGAGGTAGCTTTAACTATGAAAATGACCCTGGGGTAAATTTCAGATGGGGTAGGACTTAATAAAAATGGAATTATTTTACTGAACAAGAGAGCATCCTGTCCATTTCTCTGTGTTGCAGCAAACAATGTCTGAGAGAGAGAGCAAAAAGGATGTAAGGCTACAGCAGTATAATCAAGGGTTGAAAAAAGACAGCAGGTTTCCACATAGCTGTCGAGTGGCTGGAGGGCATGCAAAAGGCCAGAAGGCCAGAGGTGAGCTAGGAGAAGAGCCATCTCTAGGTTTTAGCCTCAGAGTCCTCATGGAAACTTGATGAGAAACAGAATACTGGGACAGAGACATAGCAGCAACACAGCTGTTGTATGTTCAAAGGACTTAGGATAGAGTGACATAAGCATATAGAAAGAGAATATTGCATCACAAAGATAGGGTGTAGAAACAAAAAAGAGAAAGAAGTGCTATAATTCACGAAAGAAAGTGAGAAAAAAATCATACAAGGAACAAAACAAAGGTGCATTCAATAAAATGAAGTCCTGCATAGAACTAGTTCTTGGGTCATTAATTTATACCCTTACTTGGTCTTATGTTTGGACAGCTACAATAGGTATCTTTCTTTCTTTCTCTATAGCTTGAGAAACTTGTTTCACAGGCCAAATAGAGGGAACCTTGCAGAATTGCTTTGGTTTAGGTTTACAGAGTTCCAATAGCGCAGTAGTAGTTTTATCTTGGCTTGTTACTTGGGCAAACTTTGTTTCTCAATCTACAGTGGAAGAACTTTTAGGGACCAAACTGAATGCAGTAGAGGTGCAAGATCATCTTGATGGTCTGAGTGATCAACAGTAGATTGATCACATTGGGAGCAAATAACTTGAAAGGGAAAGGTAGTAGAATGGGAAGAGGCCAAGAATTTATTTAGACTGCAGGTTAGAGATTGCCTTCCCTATCGATGACTGATATCAGAATATAGGCAAAGATAAAGAAATAGGGGCTCCTAAATGAAAGACCAGCACTGGTAGAGTTTTTAATCGAATCTAGAACAGAAGTTACCATTAAAAAAGGAATAATTAGTAAAGCATATAAAATATTGCATGATAATTATAAGAATCAATCAGAGGAGCTTAGAAAGGATTGGGAAG
Source organism: Protopterus annectens (assembly GCF_019279795.1). Classification (NCBI taxonomy): domain Eukaryota; kingdom Metazoa; phylum Chordata; order Ceratodontiformes; family Protopteridae; genus Protopterus; species Protopterus annectens. Next base: position 393,052,521 of record NC_056748.1, on the reverse strand, counting down.
AGAGACTGGACAAGCAATTCACAAATAGACAGTGGGGGAATATATGTATATCTCCCAAATATGCAACAAAATATAGAAGATTTAGGATCTTTCCCTGGAAGTGTTTACATAGGTGTCTTTATATTCCAACTAGACTCTCAAAGAATTTTTCCTTAGCTGGATAGTAAATGTTGGAGGTGTGACAGGCAAGAAGAACGATGTAGCTGGGAACATATTTTTTGGGAGTGTAATGAGCTGGCAAACTTTAGGAATTTCCTGCAGGCCGTTCTGTTGGACATGCTGGGTGAGCAGATTGGACTGATTGGGGAGATTATTTTTTTGAGTTATGATACAGAATCAGAATTGCCTAGACACAGTAAAGCCTTGCTGAGTCTAATTATGGTGGCTGCTAAAAAAGCAATTACTAGAAAATGGAAATCAAAGTATAGACCAACTTTACTAGTAGTAGTGAATATAGTAACAGAGATAAAACAACTGGAACTGAGATCTTTAGAAAAGGGAAGGAGCAAACCTCATAGGAAAAAATGGGAATTGTGGGAACAATATATGCAGATCAGTAACAAAGTTTAAGAGGCAGGATTTGAATGAGCCCTATAATTCTTAACTGACAATGACTGGAAGGTTTATAAGTGATGTATAATGTTTACAACTACAGTTGTTTCAAGGGTGCCTGTGATGTAAACTGTTTGCAACTAAAGTGGTATCATTTTGTATGTTTTTCATTTATATAAATGTAAGATTGCCTTTGTCATATATGAAAATTTAATAAAAATGTTTGGAAAAAAAAGCAGTTGACTGATCACATCTATCTAGCCTGAAGGAAAGGCTTATTACCCATAATGCATGTGGGCCTTTGGAGACTGAGCATAAAGAATACGTTTATGTGTTTGTAACGTGCTGCCATACTTATGCTGAGACCAGAAAATAAGCATAAGTTGCTTTCACCTTCATGTACTAGCTTCTGCATGTATTTAAACACTTGCAGAAATCATCCCCATTGTGTCATGGTGTGGGGAACTGGATTTTTGACACAAAACGGGCAAATTGAATGCCATTACTGGCATGGAAGACTGGGAGATACCTTGTAGAGCAAAAACCATGCCAAGTTTTAAGTCCTGTTGGTATGATAAAAAATATCTAAAAAGTGCCCACTCAAAAAAAATTAACCTAAATAGCCAAACAACCAACAAAAGTCAACCCATCAAAGCCTTCCAGTTTTGCATAACCATTTGCCTGGCTAAACTGGAAGCAAATGTTCATATGCTTTAGAACAACATCCAAAATGGATAAAGAGGAACATGAAATTCAGGTAAATTATTTTCTTTTTGCTATGAGCAACAAAGTAGATCCAGTTTATAAAGCATTTACATTTACTGAGAGGCAAAGCATTCCATATGAGTCTGTTATAGCTAAAGTGGTTAACCATTTTATTACAAAAAGAAATGTTATTCAGAAAACTGTTTATTTTTACAAGTATGTAGAAAATAGGGTGAGTCTTTTTTTTAAGTGTTTGTAAAAAAATTATGTGAACTGACTAAATACTGTGAATCTGAAACTACTAAAGATCAGTGACAGTGTGCTTATAGAAATGTCTCATAGTGAAGTTTTGCAAAAGCTCAATTTAGTCACAAATTTAACATTGGAAAAATGCATACAGATAGATGAACAATTCATGTTGTAAGAGAAGTGAAAAATGTTAAGCACAAAGTAAGTGCATTCCAATCGCCAAAACAAATGTGTGAATGACATAAGGAGTCAATGCAAGCTGGAAAAAATGCAACTGTGTGTGCATTCTGGGTCAGAGCAATGCTTACTATGAAAAATGGGGTAGTACTGGCTGATACACTATCCAGAAATCTAGTGACTAATCTGATTGAGTTTTTTAAACACTTTTATTGAGTTATCCCTTATAACATAGGCAAATTTACATTTAAATAAAAGTAATCAGACTGTATTAACATGTTCACGTTTACAAATATTATAGTTCACACATACTGTTATATATCATATAACTTAAGCAGCATTGCATACATTATTCAATTCCTGCACTTTTTTAATAGAAATATATTTATTAAACCATCACTTACGACAGAGGCAATCATACATTTACATTAAATGAAAACAAACCACACCGACACAATCCTAGTTGCAAGCATTTTACATCACAAACCGTACTGACACACTCCCAGTTGCAAACATTATACATCACTTATAATCTATCCAATCATTTTCAGTTAAACATCACATAGCTCATTTAAGTCCTACCTTCTTTTAAACCTCAGTTCTGCCCTGTATATATTGTTCCCACAATTCCCATTTTTTCTATGTAGTTTGCTCCTACCTTTTTCTAAAGATCCCAATTCCAGTTTTGTTCTCTCTGTTACTATATTCACTACTTCTAGTACAGTTGGTGTATATTTTGATTTCCATTTTCTCGTAATTGCTTTTTTGCCAACCACCATAATTAGAGACAGCAAGGCCTTACCATGTCTAGGCAATTCTGATTCTGTATTATAGCTCAGAAAAATCATCTCCCTCGTCACACTACTCTGACCACCCAGCATCTCCAACAGTGCATCCTGCAGGGAATCCTTAAAGTCTGCCAACTCACCACTCTCCCAGAAAATATGTTCCCAGAGTTCAAAATCACATGAAATATTTAAAACAACATTGCAGGACAGTCTCAAATAAATAAAACATCTAAGCTATACTTTACTAAATTCCTATCTCAATCTTCCCTGTCACACCTCCAACATTTGCTGTCTACCTGAGGAAAAATTCTCTGGAGTCTTCTTGGGTATGAAAATATCTATGTAAATATTCCCAAGCAAAAATCCCAAATCTTCTAGATTTTGTTGCATATTTGGGAGACATACATATATCTTCCCATTGTTTCTTTGTGAATTGCTTATCTAATTTCTCTTCCAAATCCTTTCTAACCTCCTCTGATTGATTCATACAGTTATCATGCAATATTTTATATGCTCTACTAATTATTCCTTTTTTTAATGGCAGCTTCTGTTCTCGATTCTACTAAAAACTCTACCAGTGCTTGTCTTTTGTTTAGGACCCCCTCTTTCTTTCTCTTTACCTATATAAGTTCATAGGTTCATAGGTAGGTACTAGGCTATCGGCCCAAGGGCGTACGTAAGCCTAGCCAGCAAGGTACCATAGCTTACGCCACCCAAGAAAGTTATCTTCTTGTGCCACTGTCCAGCAGAGACACAGAAGTGATCCCCAGGATGTATTTCCTATTTCCCATCCACTCATCAAGATTTTTCTTGAAGAGTGCTAATGAAGAACTTTGCTTGACATAGATGGGTAGCTTGTTCCAGGGTATAAGAAGTCTCTGGGACAGGAATCTATCCCTCCAGTGTGTCCTGTTTATTGTGGTGACAAGGTTTAGGCCTCTAGACCTTGTAGCTTGGAGGGATTGGGATTTCTTTAGGTGTAGCATGTCCAACAGCTCTGGGTTTGACATAGCTTTATATGTTAGGCAGAGATCACCTTGGAGTAGGCGATATGCTACAGAGTAAAGCTGGAGTTTTTTGAGGCGGTCAGTGTAGGGCATTTGTTTGAGGCCAGTAATCCTCTTTGTGAGGTACATCTGTGGCCTTTCCAGCTGCTACAGATGTCATGTGAGGTACATTCCAAAAGGGGTGTTGTACTTTATAATGGGTCTAATGAATGACGAGTAGAGCGGAACAATGACCTCTTTTTTCCTGGATGAGAACTCTTTTATGATGAGGTGTGCCATGTAGAAGGACTTCCTGACTACTGTGGCGATGTGACTATCAAAGGAGAGACTACTGTCCACCTGGGTCCCAAGGTCTCTTATCACACATTTGGTGTTAAGTAGATTGCTGCCTGTGTGGTAGTTTATGGGTACAGAGTTTTTACCAAAGGGGATGACACTGCACTTTTTGGCATTGAGCTTGAGGCCATGGCTCTGACACCAGGCATCTGTCTCAGTGAGGCCCTTCTGTAGGATGTCCACATCATTTGGGGACTTGACTATGTCTCCTAGTTTGCAGTCATCTGCGAACTTCATCAGCCAGAGGCCTTCTGATATTCGGTTATTAATCCTTGAAAGTGAAGGCAATCTCTAACCTGCAGTCCAAATAAATTTTTGGTGTCTTCCCATTCTATCATCTTTCCCTCTCTAGTTATTTGCTCCCAATACCTTGGTTCCTTTGCCAGTTTTCTCCAATAAATTCCAGCTCCCTCTTGCCTATTGCATATATCCCTAATTGTAGTTATCCCTATTGACAGAATCTCCTTTCTCCATTCCTGTGTTGGCTTAGTTCTTAGGATACGTTCTGCTACTTTATAGATATAATATTCTGTATGATTATTGTTATTCTTCTTAAAGGCCTGCATCCAAAATCCCAGTCTCTCCTTTTTTATTGAGCTTCCTCCTGGTTTCATCATCATATCTTTCCACTTTGAATCATAGTTTTCTGCTTGTGCTATGCATAGGAGCCTTAACTGTGTAGCTCTGAAATACCCTTTCAAACTGGGTAATCCCAATCCGCCTTTTCTACTGGAAGAATCAGCTTATCCCAATTGACTCTTGCCATCTTCCCCTCCCAGAAAAAGTCCTTCAGCTCTTTATTAATTGTTATCCACAACTTCTGCTCTGGCTGATAAAAATATGCCTGACCTAAGACTAATGGGACTAAAAACACTTTAACTGCTTATATCTTACTATCCATATCCATATAACAAAACTTCCATTTTCTCAGTTTTTGTATTATCTTTTATTTAGCTGCCACACCAGAATCATTTTTAATCCATACTCCTAAATACTTCATTTATCATGTTCCCATAAATATTAATATTGCTGAACCAATTTGTGATGCTTCAGCACTGGCCCAGTAATCAAGGAGCTTCAATCCTCACCACTGGGAACAGTGGGGAATGTACACACTGGGAGGATGAGAAGTACACACACAGTAAAGTGCAATTTCCCTTAACAGCACACAGAGATCGCAGTCAGTCTGGGGCTGGTTTCTCCCTCTTTCTCCAGATCCCCAATAACACTGGCACAGCTATAGGGTTGAGATCTCAACTGAGTGGCCAAACCAAGATCTCCAGTACCCCCTCTCTGTTCAACCAGTGCTTCATGTCTCTGCCCAAGTAGCTGACACACACACTCTTTGGGATTTGATATATATTTAAACACACACACACACACACGCACACACATACACTCTCTTCTGGGAAAGCCTGGCACAGGTTTACTAGTTATGCCCCCTTCTGTGGAGACTGTAAGGTAGTTCCAACTGCCACCAACCACTCTTTATCAGTTACTTTAAGGCCCTTAACAAAGGGTGTCCAATCCTACTGTGTAATGTTACTATTAATCCAAAAGGTAGTTTGACCAAGAGCAAGGCTATTTAGGAGTGGCCTGTACAGTGTCACCAAATAGATATGCAAGTACTCTAAGAGCTTAAATATATCTCTAAACAGACCACCCACAATTGAAAGATTTAAATATATTTAATAATAAATAATAAAAGAACAAGACAATACTCAGTAAGTAAATCAGTTACATCAGGGTTCAAAATCACATGAAATATTTAAAACAACATTGCAGGACAGTCTTAAATAAATAAAGAAAACATCTAAGCTATACTTTACTATATTCCTATCTCAATCTAAAAGAGTTACTATGCCCTAAAACTTACAGAACAACAAGCAGGCAGAAGTTCTGATGAGTGGATGTTGTCAGGTCAAAGACAAATACAAAATGCCCCCCTCCTGAAAACCTTTCTTTATCAAATTCAAAAGTTTAGTTTTTTCCAAGTGTGTCTACTGTAACATAACTATTTGCACTCTACATTTTTAATATAGTTCACTATTCTTTTCTTTGTATTTATCTGTTAGACCATTGACATTTAAAGACATTTCAGGAAGTAACACATTAAAAAGTTATTATTCCCACCTTTTATGTATAACACCTTTTTATTAAATGTCTAGTTCCAGCTTTTGTGTTATATGAATACACTGTTTGGCAGTTTTAACTTTTATATAGTTGTTTCTTGTCATAACCATTTGAGCCTATGTCATATCTTATTGAAAGCCATCAAATACAAAAAAATACCCCCTAAAACTTATTAATTTAATACTAGAACACAAAACTATGTACATCTTCAAATATGAAGTTTTACCTTCCTAATATGAGCAAATGTCCCAACCTGACAGCCCCACATACACAGACTTGGGTTAGCCAAAAAGAAAGGTTATCCATGCTAAGATGCATGCTGCAGCCAACTGGTTTTGTCATCTCTTTATAGCTCTCCCAGCTGGAAAAAAAACCTGAGTGCTTTCAGAGAACATTATCTCCTAGGCAGTTTCAATTTTCTTTTTTTTTCCCCAGCCAGTCACCCTCCACCAGACTGTAACCAATTTCTCTTTATCAATTTGTCTCCATTGTGACATGACAACCAAACAGTTAATTTCTGTTTATCAGATTGTTTCCATGGAGACATAAGGACCATATACAGAATTGCTACTAAGCATACATTCATTTGCTAGAAAAAGCCTCATAATATGCAATATTCTTTTTCATTTACTTGCTTTCTCTTAAACCTTGTTACTAAATCAATCTAAGGTTGTTAATCCAGTCATGCCACCATGCACGAATCAGAAAAAGCACATTATTTTTCTTTTGTCATGTTCTTTTAACCAGGCTTTTTTACATTGCAGTCCCTATATTTCTTGAAACTGAACAAGAAGAGAGAAGGGAGAAAGAAAGGAAAAAAAGAACAGCAGCACTATTTACAATCCCCATTACACTTAAAAATAACTGAGAACTTTATAGCATGCAAAGAAATCCATACACCACAAAAATAGTACTATTAAACAGAAAAAATTTTCTTTACTTACAGTTAACTTTCTCCCATCTGTTCCCCTCCTCAAAGCATTTTTTCCAAACATTAATGACATGAAGTAGGGCATAAACTTTAGAATCCTCCAGAAATCCAACAAATTCTGAAAAAGTCCAATATTTCCAGATGTTCTTTTTCTGTCATATTTCACAAATATAATTATTGTCTTGTAATGCTACATTAATTTACTGGTTTTATTACTGTTCATCTCAATCTCTCATATCCTGTCTCTGCTTCATTTCCAATGTACTCTCAATTCTTCTAGCCAACTCTTGTGTTCCCTTCCTTCTGTCCAACATTTTCCATTGAAATAGTGGAAAAGGTTTCACATGTACAGTCTCTCTGTGGTCTTTATTGCCAGAAGAACAATAAGCAGAATTTCCTTTTGTTTCACAGCTCACTTTTTGTTGGCAAACTTTTGTATTTCCTCCTTAGCATGTACTTCATCAAAAATGATTTTGTCCCTCCAGGGAAGAATACCTTGAAGACAGAGGGGTGCAGCTGTTTGAATCTCATACCTGTGTCTCGACATTCTTTGAATAGTGGAATGAATTTACTCCTCTTAGACCTGGTGTACAATGAGTATTCATTCTCCACAAACACTCTGCTGTCTGCCACTTTTAGTATTTTTGTCTTTCTGTCACAGTTTTGTCAGAATCAACTTCTTGCAAGATTGCATCTTTTCTATTAAAGGTCTAGGTTGCTTTTTCGTAGCCAAGTTTGGAGCATACACACTATATGCCTTTCAACTAACAGCTCCTGCTGTGGAATACTAGTCCACTTGCTTATTTGTGCTTTCATAAAATTAATGTAGTCGGTTCCTTCCATCTTCTCTGGCATAGCTGAAAATCTCAGGTTTTTCCTATGTCCTCTGTCCTCTAATTCTGTTATTTTTTGAACCATCTCTTCTTGAGCAGTCTTATATACAACCATCCTTTTCATCATTTAACCTCTGATATTTGCAGCTTTATCACCTTATCTGACTATCTGTTTACAGCTTCTTCCATTTTTTCCAGTCTTTTGTTGTTTGTGTTGATATATTCCATCAGTGTTTTATTTATTTTAACCAGGCCTGTGTGCAGTTGTCTTGTATCTTCCTGTAGGTTACTCATGTCTGGAGGTTGCATTGCTTTTTGTGAACAGTTGCAGAACTTTCCCCAGTCAGTGTTTCTTCCTCGTGTTTTGTAGCTGCTTTTTTTCCAGGTGCTTTATATTTCTTTTTTCCTGGCATTCAGGTAGTACACTTTCTAGTCAGTTACTGAAATTTACCCATAAACACAGAGGTCTACTGGCCTTCTTTGTTGAGTTTCTGTATTCACATTGGAAGAGCTAGAGTTTAGCTGTTACTCAATGTGCAGCCATCTTGGAAGTCTAACCTCATTGAGTTTAATACCAAAGAAAATGCAGCTACCTATGTGCAAAGTCCCATGCAGAATCAACCTGGGACTAAAAGCAAAATACTTATAGGAGCTACCATACAAGACTCTGCTGTATACGTAATCATCAGAAATGTTAACCACAGATACCTTTACCAGAAAGGCTCATCCAGACTCTGCTACACTTTGCTGTGAAGGAAAGGTTAGTTTGCTTATATTTTTTGTATTACTGTATTGCCTTTCTATATTTTGAATACTGTAGTTTGTTTTCTTTACCTTGTGTTTTGCTTGCATTCTGTTTTAACAGCATATTAAAACTTCAAAGGAGACCACAGCTCTCTCTGTTCTGAGTCAGGCAGAATTTTTTCCCACCCTCCCACCCATTTAAGTTGTCTTGTTACCCTCCCACCCATTTAAGTTGTCTTGTTAAATACCACTGTCTTTCTAGTTGCCCGCCTCTTATGTTAATCTGACCATATATCTCATTTCTCTCTACTTTCACTGGCTTATGTGAGTAATCACAAAATCATCATTTTTGAAATCCCACCCCTTCAATTATTTAAATTTATTGGCCATCCTACAGTATTTCATAGTACCAAATTACAAAAGTGACCACCCTTTCAATCCATCTTGCTGTTTTAAAAATAGTAACTCTCCACTAAACCTTAACTTTTTAAATAGGTAAAACTCAAGTTACCTACTTTCACATCTAACTTCTCTAGTGCACACTGCAGAGTGCATTCTTTTCAATCTTACCTTTAAGCATCCCTGTGACTAGCACTTTCTCTAATACCTGCTGGAAAGCACTAGGAAGCCTTAAACTCATACAAACACTGAACTCTCCTTGTTAATAAGGAGAAATTAATAGTAGGCACTAAACAGCCTATAATTGCAAAGTACCTTGCTAAGGAAACAGCTCCTGTACTTTACAAAGAAAAAAAAAGCCCCAAACCAGGCATGTCCAAGGGTCAGTTTCCGGTGATTTCTCCTGTCCACCTGGTGAATCTGGGCATACTGGGGCAATGCAGCAATTGCCTCATGTACACAGACAACCCTCTCCTCCTACCACCCAACACTACAACCTGTGAGAGATGCACTTACATAGCCAAAATGGAAGCAAAGCTCTCTCCACCCAAGATTGTGCTAAACAGTCAAGAGGAGAAGGTTAACACCAACACTACACCTCAAGCAACACATAGCCCTTCTAAACCCGCACCACCAACACCCACATATAGCAACACTAAATCCACATATGCAGAGGCCCTTAACTGTAACCTGCCCAAGCAACAAAGACCTCTGAAGCTGAAACGCAAACAAACACCAATCACAACCAATGTATCACATAGTTCACAACACCAGTGTGCCACCCAGCAACAGCCCCTAAGGCAAGACAATGTACCTAACACTTTAGTCATAGGTGATTCTATAGTCCGGCACACTGATGTCCCTCTCACCAGGTTGAATAAGGAGAAAATTACAGTCAGCTGCCTGTCAGGTGCCAGGATCCGCCACATAACGCATGCACTCAAGTCACTCCACAACAAGTACAAATATGACTCTGTCATTGTCCATGTTGGAGTGAATGACTTGAGACGTACCTCCCTGGACTACATGAAAAGAGACATGGAAGAGCTCTCAGATCATGTGGCCCAGGCAAGTATGACCCTAGCCCTGAGTAGCATCCTGCCTTCGCCCAGAATGATACCACAATATAAGGATAAAATGATTGACTTCAACAATTGGCTAAGCTTATGGTGTCATTCAAAGGGGATCCAGTATCTGTCTGCCTGGGATGACATGATTGACAGACCACGATGCTTTGCCAGAGATGGTCTGCACCTGTCGCCCCTGGGATTCAGGTTACTGGCTAAGGCTCTTGCCACCCCTATAGTGCCTTTTTTAGGAAAACTTCAAAGGACAAAACCACCACCGTAACAGGTACAAGCATGCAAAATCTGAAGGTAATGCTACTCAATGCTAGAAGTCTAAACCTCAAAATGCACTCTCTCGAGGCACTCCTAAAAATGGAGAACATCGATATCTGTGCAGTAACTGAGACCTGGTTCAAGGCTCCAGAGAGCACCCCTGCAATACCAGGCTACAACTCTTACCACACTTTTTGGCCACCAAACCAGGACCAAAACACTAAAGGTGGAGGAGTGTCAATATTCACCAAGGATATTCACACCACCAGGCTAGTTGGCCAGCACAATGTGTCTGAAATTCTCCAAGTGCAACTAACATTAGTTAAGACTGCAAGCCAAATTGTAGCTTGCTACAGATCCCCCACCATACCCCAAGATTCTCACTACACCTTTTTAAACATACTGGAAAATATTAAGATAGAACCAAACACCCTAATACTGGGTGATTTTAACTACCCTGCCATTAAATGGGAAAACTACTCATGTCCCAACACCTTTGCGCAACGGTTCTTGGAATTCATAAATTCCAACGCCCTGGATCAACTAATCCATAGTCCCACCAGGGGCTCCAATATCCTAGACCTGGTCATTACCAACATGGCAAATCAATGCTCCATACCTATGGTCACCCCTCGTTAGTCAGGTCTGACCATAAGCTAATCACCCTTAACATCCACATCCCACCCCACCCCCAGTAAAGAAACCACCATAAAAACTTCTCCAAAGCCAACTTCATGCTACTCAAGTCAGAAGTGACAAACTTCATGACACCCATGCAGACGGAACTGAAAGTTCAACTGCTGAATCCTACACTAAGGCACTGTACGAGCACATCCACTCATGCATGAATTGTGCCATCCCAAATAGAACCAAAATGCTCTTATCCAAAAAAAGGAAGCCAATCTGGTGGTCCCCTGCCATAAACAAACTTTACAACAAAAGGAAGAAACTTTTGCAGAAAAGAGGAAAATCCCAGGATGCAAAAAACTCCCTTACTAGCCTCAGTAAGAAACTGAGATGCCTCATAAAATCCTCCAAAGCTAGTTATGAAAATAAAATTGCCAAGGATTCCAAAGACAACCACAAAGCATTCTATAACTATGTCAAGAATCTAAATGGCAATGCTCAGATCTGCTCTGAGCTAAAACAGAATGGCAATAAATATACTGATCCAAAGGATATTGCCAATATCCTGGCAGATCGAATCAGTGCCAACTTCACCCCCCTCTCACCCCCTAAATGGCCCATCTCAATACCGGAAGATTGCCAAATTCCAGTAATAACGGCCACACAGGTACAAAACGCACTCTCTAAAGCCAAGAATACAGCATCCATGGGACCAGATGACATCCCGGGCTGTGTACTACATGAACTACAATATGAACTGGCACCTCACCTAAGTGTCATGTTTAATCATAGCCTCACCTCAGGTTTCGTGCCCACTGAGTGGCGCAGAGCTACATTTATCCCAATCCACAAGGGGGGATCCACCTTGGATCCCGGAAACTACCGTCCCATCAGTCTGACAAGACTTATCTGCAAGGCCATGGAGCGTATTATCATGGAACTTATAAACAAAGACATTGGCAACCTTCAAACACTGGACCCCACCCAGTTTGGGTTTGTGAAGGGCCGATCTTGTCTCCTGAACCTGATTGACTTCTTTGAATCAGTCTCCAGAGCCATGGACAAGGGTAAGGTGGTCCACACAGCCTATCTAGACCTTGCCAAGGCCTTTGACACCATCCCCCACTCTGGAATCATAGATAAACTTACTAAGTTGGGTATTAATCCCTATGTCACCCAATGGGTTGCTAAATGGCTTACTGATAGAACCCACACTGTAAAAGTAGCCGACTCCAAATCCAGCTCCAGACAAGTGACAAGTGGAGTACCTCAGGGTTCAGTCCTGGGGCCGCTCTTGTTTGGCATCTACTTTTCTGAAGTACAGGTCAACACTAAGGGACTCTGGCTAACAAAGTTTGCAGATGACTGCAAACTGGGAGCCATTATTGAATCCCCAAATGATGTGGATACTCTACAAAAGGGCCTTACAGAAACAGATGCTTGGTGCCAGAGCCATGGGCTCAAGCTCAATGCCAAGAAATGTATTGTTATCCCCTTTGGGAAAAAACATGTATCCATGAATTACCATATAGGTGGCAGTACACTAAACACAGAAAATGTGATAAGAGACTTAGGGACACAGGTGGACAGTGGTCTCACCTTCGATAACCACATTGCCACAACAGTCAGGAAATCCTTCTATGTGGCACACCGCATCACGAAGGGCTTTTCATCCAGAAAAAAGGAGGTCATTGTCCCACTGTACTCATTCCCTCATTAGACCCATTATAGAATACAACGCCCCATTTGGTATGTACCTCTCAAGACATCTGCAACAACTGGAAAGGCCTCAGAAATACCTCACTAAAAGAATCACAGGCCTAAAGCAGATGCCCTACACTGACCGCCTTAAAAAACTCCAGCTATACTCTGTCACATATCGTCTACTCAGAGGCGATCTCTGCTTAACATACAAGGCCATGTCAAACCCAGAGCTGTTGGACATGCTACACTTAAAGAAATCCCAATCCCTCAGAGCTACACGCTCCAGGGATCTAAACCTTGTCATCACAATAAACAAAACATGCTGGAGGGATAGGTTCCTGACCCAGAGACTCCCCAGACTCTGGAATAGATTGCCCATACATGTCAAGCAGAGTGCCTCTTTGGACCTCTTCAAGAGGAACCTTGACGATTGGATGGGAGAAAGGAAATTCACCCCAGGGATCACGTCAGTCGCCCTGCTAGACAGGGGTCCAGGAAAGTAAATAATGTGGGAAGAAATAGCCAGGGAATTGTTATGGCTAGGCTTGTATAGGCCCTAGGGCTGATAGCCTAGTACCAACCTATGAACCTATAAGATAGCTTAACAAATGGTCGCAAAGCATCTATTCTATATATTCTTTACAGTTGTCATAGCACAAAGGTCTTTGTTGTATTAAAATCATTTAACTACTTGTAGAAAGCATCCTATCATGAGAAATACACAATCTGATTGTAAGCAGATGTAGTACAGGTAACAGATGTATACCTACAACAGAAACCAATCTTCACATCAGTCTTTAGTCTTAAAAAAAATGTTTTACTTGAGAGGAATAATAGGCTATATTAGCTCTGTATTTTCAGGAAACTAAGTTAAATATGAATTACAACTTTTCCATCAGGGATTAACATGACTAACATAATCTTAATGTTTCTCAGATATTTCATACTTATAAAGTTTGTATCCAAGTGCATGAAAGGTTTTAAGACAGGATATAATAAAACACACACACACACACACACACACACGCACATATATACATATACACATAGTCATCTTGTTTAAAGCTGTTGCGTGTATGGTTGTATGTCAGTTTTTGCTCTGAAATAATAACATTAATGTCCCAGTTGTCTGTTTTATAGCTGAGAAGAGCATGTTGAGCAATTTGGAATACGTACTTTGTTTCCCTGGCTTCTGAGATAAAAGTACAATGAGAAATGTCCCTTGTCTTGTCAGATAAGACCAGACAAACTTAGAAAATATTTTAGAAAATATATTTTTTATGTATATACTGTACTGTTGTCTAGAGCTAATAAGTAAACAAAATATGCATTACAGAACAGAAAGGTTTAGGAGAAGTACATTGTTTTAGTGCCTGGATGTTAAATATTGCTTCCACACCTAATCAATTTTAGGAATTAAACTTTGTAGGACAGAGGCTAAATTGGGCGGACACGGTGGTGCAGCAGTTAGCGTTGCCACCTCACAGCAAGAGGTTCTCTGGTTCGATCCTCATCTGGGGTGCCTTCTATGCAGAGTCTGCATGTTCTCCCTGTGGTTGCGTGGGTGTCCTCTGGGTGCTCCAGTTTCCTCCCACATCCCAAAGACATGCTGTAGGTGGATTGGATACTCTAAATTGGCATTAGGCATGAGTGCGTGCGTGTGTGTGCCTTCCATGGAAGGTTGGGCACCGGGCTGGCAACTCGACACCGTAAAACTCCACTGCCAATTAAGAGCTGACAGGTGATCTGCTGTGGCGACCCCTAAATGTGAAAAGCTGGAAGAAGAAGAAGGACAGAGGCTAAATTAATTCATTGTCAATCTGTAACTGTTAGCAAACATTGAAGAGAGTGATTATGTATAAAAGTTATAGGCAGGCAAGATTTTTAAAAAGATATTTACTAAAGCTTTCAGTAAACTGGAGTTCCAGAGTGGGTAAGCAAAAAGTGGCAGGGTAAGGTGAGATTATGTGTTCATTTCTACACAAACACACACACACACACACACACACACACACACACACACACACACACACACACACACACACACACACACACACACACACACACACACACACACACACACAAACACACAAAGACACTTAGAGGTTGCCTAGTCAGAATGGACTATCCCTTAGACCTACTGCATGTACTATAAACAGGAAGGCTATATGAATAGACTGTGGGGCAGAGACTGTGTTTTATATATGAATAAGAGGTGACTGATTGATACTTACAGATCACCTCTTACACTAACTCAGAATGCAAATCACAGTGAAAAGTGTCAACTATATATTTTTTTGAGTAATTCCTTCCCACAGTGCATCTTGAGCTTTAGGACTGTCACTCATTCATTCCCATATGCCTGTTGCTTCAGTTCCAGCATCAATTCACTCTTGTGTGACCAGTTTTGCCAAGAGAACCATCTAGAAGAGTGGCTGTCATCTAATCAACCATAGAGGACTGATGATTTTTCCCCACCTGCCTATGTGTTGGTTTCCTCTGCAGCAGCATGGTGTCCACAAGGTCCCCAACAACTTTTTTTGACATGTAAATGCTTCCAAGCACTTGCCCTAAAGTGATTACTGTGCAATGCATAATTTGGTAGGTGTATGTTTTGACTTAATTACTATACACTGCCAGGATAGAAGTGCTGATATCATCTACTCACTCCCATGCTCCCCATGTCAGCTTTTCTAGCACCTGGACTGCTAATCAAACCTGGGTCATCTGTGTTGCATTCAAGACCCTATCTTTCAGGGACACAGAACTAAAAAGTGCCAGCTAGATTTAGCAGATTTTTTTTTTTACACATGGCACTGGTTCTAGAACAAGGCTTCTTGAGCAGGGGTGGTGAGGAGTTGATGTTCAGGAGAGGATCTGGGGCTCCTCAGAAGTCCCAAGCCGAGTGCCATACAGATGGACTTTGTGGTAGTAGATGAGAAGGCTGTCACGACATGACTATGAGTTTTAGGAAGGAAACATGTCCATTTTGTTTGTGAATATGCTCTTTACAGCTGTTCAGAATAGCTGACTTTTTTGGTGACAGTATCTTTCTTAACAAGATGCCACCTATGACTGTGGAATTCTACTACGTGACTTCAGCATTCATGTAGGGAATGATGGTGATACCAGGAAGGGCATAACTTGAAGAATGCAAAACTTGATCTGCACCTGAATGACAAATTATTAAACTTCAGTGTTAGTACTTGTTTGTTCAAAACACAGGGATGTTCATAAGTTTACTTAGTACCTACAGAACCTTGGACCAAGGTTGACAGAGGAGATTTTGGTCATGCCATCAAACCAGATAACAGATGTTCACAAGTAAGTAATGCTGATAATCTGTCAATTGGTTATCACTTGGTGATTCAGGTCATATAGTCAGGGTATTTTATAGATGAACCCAAAAATCCCAAATGTGTAGTGAAAGTGTCCTGGGAACACCTAGTTGATGCTTCAGTGCAGGATGTGTTTAGCACCCAGCTGTGGAAGAGCTTTCACCTGTATACCTAGAGATGTTGTCAGTGTGTGAACTCTGAATGGACCCTGCTCAAGTCCTTAGCAAGTGAGATGGCATTAAGGAGCTCTGGCCAAAAAGTGGTAGTGTTTGTCATGGTGGCAATCATAAGACTTGTTGATGGACACCAATAATAAGGGAAGCCATCAAGTTAAAGAAAGAGGCCTTCCATGCAGTGCTAGTGTGGAGTGGTTTCTGGATTTGGCTAATAAGTAATGGCAGGCCAGAAAAGCAACATCTGTGACAGTCACTGAAGTGAGCACCTGAGCATGGAAGGAGTTTGATGAGGATGTGAAGGTTGACTTTCAGATGGCCTCAAAAGTTTCTGACAAATCATTATGTGTCTTGGGGGTGCTGCAAGTTATAAGACTGTTTTTAGCAAGGGTTGAAAGGTGGAAGAATGTTGACCTTGACATAGGACATTATTAAGTGGTGTTAGGAAAACTATGAGGAACTTCTGAATCTAGTGGATATGTCCCTGTCTGAAGAGGCAGTAAATCTGGTGGACATGCCCTCTTCTGAAGAGACAGTGCCAGAAGCAACTACTGGGACTGGATGCATTTCTGTAGATCAGATCTCTGAGGTGATTAAACAGTTTCACTGGGGCAAGGATGTGAGAATCAGTGAAAGTCAGCTAGATGTTCTGAAGACACTGTACGTTTTGGGGACTCATAGTTAATGAACCTTTCAGTGCTTTGTGGAAGGTGGGAACATCAACCATGGATCAGTAGAATGGGGTGATGAGCCTCATTTTTCGTAAGGGAGACAGGAGGGTGCATTCCAGTTATAGAGGTGTCAGGCTTCTCAGACACCAGTGAAGGTCTATACCAGGGTGATAGAAAGGAGACCTCATTCAATAGTCAAGTTTCTTATACAGGTGAAGAACTGCAGATTCCATCCTGTTTTTGGAACAGTGGATGACCATCTGTCCTTGTATGGATTGAAGCCTGTTCTATCTGTGGGCGTTTTGTGGGCCTGCCAAAGACATATGAATGTAAACAAACAGAAGTGTCTTGTGGGAAGTGTTTCAACAATGTAGGGTCTTACAAATGCTACTCTGTGTTATTCGTCCCCTGTATTTCAGGAGTAAGAGTTTAATCAGCATTCTCAGAGTTAGGTCAAATTTATTTAAGGAAGGTACAGGACTCCACCAAGGACTTATCTTGGCTCGTCTCCATTTTGTGATTTAAATTGAGTAGATATTAGTGTGCATCAAAGGTATACAAACTATACAGTCTGAGAGTGTAAGAGTTTTTTCTTGTTGTTTGAAGATTACATCCTCTTAGCTGCAAGAGACTGTGATCCCCACAATGCACTTCAGTGATTTGCTTTAGAGTGTGAATCAGTTGAAATGAAAATTGTCACTTCCAAATCAAAGATCTTATTTCAGTTCTGAAAAAGAGTGGATTGCTCTCTGCAGATGAAAGGGGAGCAACTACCTCAAAATGGATACGTTTAAGTATCTTAAGGTCCTGTCTATGAGTAAAGGTAGAGGGGATCAGGAGATTGAGTGGTGAATGGGTTGTACTGGACTGTGATGGTAAGGCAGGGACTGAATCATAGGACTAAAATATCAGTTTATCATTCTGTGTCCCCATCCTCGTCTATGGTCATGAACTCTGGTAGAGGCTGAAAGGGTAACATCATAGATAACAGAGGAAGAAGAGAGGTTCTTTCATAGGATAGCTGGGCTCACTGTCCATGACAAAGTGATGATCTTGTCATTCCAGGAGGATCTTGGTGTAGACTCACCAAGTAAGGTGTACCCGATTGAGAGAAGTTAACTGAGGTAGTTTATGCATTTAGTGTGAATGCCTTTGGCTGTCTTCCACAGGAGGTGTACCAGACATGGTTCACTAAGAGGGAGCCCTAGGAAATGCTGGAGTGGTTATAGCTCTCAGCTTGCCTTGGGATATTCAGAACTGTTGTTGGAGATAAAGTCTAGTCTAGTCTGCTGAGCTTCCTGTCACTGCAGCCTGCAGCAAGAGAGATGGCTTAGAAAGTAGATACATAGATCACAGCCAGATCATGGTGACATGGGTCTCTAGGCAGGGAAATGGATCAGGGTCCCCCCCCCCCCCCACAGCCATTACAGCGTCCCATTACTTGGCTATTTCTCCCTGGTTACCATAAACATTGTTCAAAACTTTCAGTGTGCATAGTATTTTCTTCTTTGCTTCTACAATAATTACAAATATTTGGATTTAATTTAAAACTTTTATTTCAAATTTTATAGCACAAACAGTGATAGCCATTTGCTAAACAAACCAATACAGTCTCAAAATGAAAACAGACTAGCATGAACAGTAAACTTCTCTGCCTTTGAAATGGCATTGAAACCGACATTTAAAGAAAATGCATCTGGACAGTGGTGGATTAAGTTTACCTTTGGGCTGTTTTCAAACAACAGGTTCATAATTACTAATTCAAAGGAAGACACATTCAGGAGTGCAGTAATGCCATCCTCCCTTAAAGTACGCCACATTATCAGCAATCCACCGATACGGTGGAGGAGTAGAACCCATGACCGTCTGCCCCAAAGACAAGCGTACTACTGATTGTGCTACTAACACTGCTTTCAAATTCTGTAGCATACACTAGCATTATCGCCTCACAGTTAGACGTTGCCCGTTCGATTCTCAGAGCGTCTTCTGTGTGGCGACATGCGTGAATGGGCGTTCCTTCATTGAAAGTTGTGCGTTAGGCCCAGAAAGCCAGCACGTAAAAATCTACTGCCAATCATTAGCGGACCAGAGTTCCGCATTAGTGACCCCTAATCGGGAAAAGCCGAAAGACACAAACAAACACTGATAGCCATTTGCCAAGCAAAACAGTTGCACATTGAAACCAGACTTAGCATGAGCAATAGTAAATTATCCTTCCCTTGAAACTCACAATTCCTTGAAAATGCACTGAAACTCAATTCTTTGAAAATCCATGAAAACTCTTTAGCAGTCTGGTAGTTGGTGTAGAGGATTCAGGCTTTTGTCTCCTCTGATCAAGGTACAGATTTTGAGCCTGAGCAAGTTAATTAACAAACCTGCCATCCCTCTCTAACTAATTAAGTAGCCTGCTATTCCTAACTAGGGCATCACACACACACACACACACACGCGCGCGTGTATCACACCCACACCTTAATGAAAAAACACTTCCCAGTTCATGTCCTTGTCAGTTAAATCCTGGCTCACTGCAGCAAGGAAGGAACCTTGTCAGTTAAATTCCGTTCTTGGAAAAGAAGCGCAGTAATGTTTCAATGTGAATGCATTGATGCACACAGAGAAGCAACAAGAATGTAGATGTGCATGCGTCAATGTACACACAGACGCAGGGTGCATTCTTAAAGAAAAAGGCTGTTAAAAAGAAAGGTATGTAATTTAATTTTTTTAATTAAATGTTATGGCAGCTCCCTGGCCAACAAGCCCTCCCCTCCAGCTGGAGGGCCCTAGATAACTGCCTAGGTCACCTAGTGCTGGATCTGACTCAGAGATGAATAGTGAGCAACACTCTGAGTTTAAATCAAAATTGCTTTGACTAATATATGGATGTTGTGGCAAACTGTAAAGGGTGTAACTAGATTATGAGCAGGGATAGCAGATTTCAGTTATGTAGCGACAATTGAAGATATACTACACTAAAGATCAGGTCTGAGACCAGAAGCATATATGAAACATTTATTAATGTAATAAATGTCTAAAATTGTATTGTGGTAATAGAATACATAGAAAATTTAGTAGGTTCTTGTGTTTGCATAGCAATGTAAACAAAAAACTAGATAAGCATACATTGCATGCATGATTATCAGGTTATCAATGTGAGTTTATGTACATTAGCTGGTACATGCACACACACACCTGTATTACTTTTGCTGTATTTCTCCATGATCACTAAACATGACTTTTTAAACCATGGTAATGAGGGGGAAATAAAACAGCATGTTCTTGTAACTGCTGCTGAAGTTAGTTTTGTCACACAACTCGTGTCTTAAATCTTTCAGTTTGTTTACTTATTTTTTTTAATACTCACCACCAAATTGCCACATTTAGTGAGAATAAAAAAGACTGAGGCTTTTTCTTGTTTTCAGTCCATTCATGAGAGCTGCTTAATATTGCTGCTGTGAAATCGTGAACTAGATACCAGGCTGTTCCCATACATTAATACTATACTGGAGAAGTCTGTTCTCCTCTAGGTTATTGTCTGTGGGTTCCACCCATTGTCAAAGTATTTTTATTAAACTTGACACATCCCATGCATACAGCATGGTTTAGACAGATAACAAGAGAAGCCCAGAAATGTTAAATCATTACTGTAGAATATCCAAGTGATAGTAAGTCATTGCTAAATTAGTAATTCTTTTGAAGATAAAGATGATTTATAGAAGCACTGGCGTTTTCTTATATGACCTAAGTAGGCCATTTCTTACTGAAACATGGGATATTACAGGGCAAAGTAAACAAGACCCATTACATAACAATTAATGTCAGCTTATTTCCAAAGCAAAAACTGTTTTAGTTATGTTGTTTTATATCACAAAATTTTCAGCTACAGGATCATAGCTATCTATAACATTTAGATGAAAGAAAATATTTTTCTCTAAAAATATCAGGACGTTTATCATTTTGCCTTTCTTTTTGCAAGACACAACTATCCCTAATTTAGCATGCTCAGCAATATAATAACCATTTTAAGAAATACAGCAGCTGCCCCTAGTAGAGGAAATTTTTTGCATACAGTTTTCTATGCATATACACAGCAGGGCTGGCCTTAGGTTAACTGGGGCCTAAGATGAAAGAGCTCCATGCTATCCATCACACACACATACACGCACGCACATACACACACACACACACACACACACACACACACACACACACACACACACACACACACACACACACACACACACACACACACACACACACACACATACACACACACACACACACACACACACACACACACACAAAACATCCAGTGCCCTCCATCCTGGCCTATCCAAAACATCTAGATTACTGCTTCCTTCATATCTCTCAGCTGTATAGTATAATAAAATAAAATAAAATGGAGGCACAAAAATAAGGACAAATTTTAAATATTGCTTTTATAAACCTAGAATATTGCTAGAATAGCAGGATTTGTGCTAGCATGCATTTTCTGAAGGATGTAGAATCTGAGACTCAAATATCTGTCATTATTTAGTAACTTCAGTCCTTAGTGATTTGCCACAAAACCACAAATTGTATGAGGAACAGACCAAAATATGAGGGAAAATCTGGACAGTTGAGAGGTATGGTTTCCTCCTTTTTGTCACAGTTTGCCTTACTCTTTAGTTTTTTCTTGTCTTCATTCACTCAGCATATTTTAAGCAGGCAGGACTACTCTCTAATAACTGCCATGGGGGGGGGGGGTCTAGAAAGGGGGAGGCTTGTGGTACTGGCTGCTGGTCTGCAGACCCTTCAGCAAAAAAGAGAAAAAAAAAAGAAATAGTCAAGTATTACTTTTAAATTAAAAATAAGAGTTGCCTTTCTGTTGTGTTCGAAAAAAGATCAGAAAAAGTTCAGCATATTACAGTTTCTGGGCTATTTTGCAAACAGCCCACATTAGGCTTCCTGATCATCAATCAGGTTTGATCAGCAGCATTTGGCAGTGACAGAAGCGTCGCTCAGTGAGTGACTCACTGGGCTGCTGCATGATTCAGTAAGGAGACTTTCCTATTGGTTCAGCTATCTCAGGTGACTGAGGGAGCCTGAGGCAAGAAGGAGGTAGTTAATGTGGAAGAGGAAGTGCTAGTGCAGGAAAGTTTTTTTTAAATTTATTTTAAAGTATTTTTTTCAGATACTATGTGCGCTACTACGAGGATGTGGGAAGAAGGTAAGTACTTAAAGTGTATGTGTATGTGTATGTGTGTGTGTGTGTGTGTGTATGTATGTATGTTTATGTGAGTACTTGTTCATACATGGACAAACTACTGAAGGTATCGCTGGGAGAAATGTTTCATTTTGTTGCCACTTGAGGGCTTTTTTATACATGAACAAAGTACTGAAGGGATCATTGGTGAAATTATTTATTTTGATGTCAGGTGCTTGTGCATACATGGTTAAACTACTGAAGGGATCAATGGGAAAATGGTTAAACTACTGAAGTGATTGTTGGTGAAATAGTGTCATTTAAGTGCGTATGCATACATGGTTAAAGTACTGAAGGGACTGATGGCAAAATGGTGTCATTTACTTCTTGTGCATACATGTTTAAACTATTGAAAGGACTGATGTGGAAATAATTGATGGTCACTCTGTGTATGTTGGGGATTAAAATAAATTACTTTGTCCAATTGTTGGTAGTTTTACTTTATTACATTCTGATATCTGAGGTATATTCGGTAAGTAAAGTTGGCTTTAATTGTTGGATAAAGGGTTGTCTGTGGATAAAAATGACTGACACTACTGTCATTTGTTTAAGATAAGCATTTATTATTCTGACTTTGCATAAGTAGTGTGCATAATTTATTTTTCACTTTCTTCAGTAGTCTGGCATCGGCATTGCACTGAATAAGTAGCTGTCTGTGGCGGTCTGGGCAGGATGTGTATGATAGCATCTGATCACTGGCAGAGTGTTGCACTGAGGTAGTGTTGTCATATAACAGCACTTGGGTCTCTTGTGTTTTTGTCTGTTCATTCCTTCTACATGAAGTCCTTTTTCCTTTGTGGATTTTATTTAAGTGCTTTGTTTTGTTCTCCCTGACCCTCAGCAGTATAATATATGCCTCTGACCATTTGTTCTTTTACCTTTCATCCAAATCTAACACCAGAGTGGTACACTGAAAATAACTGTCTTTTTAGATGGATAAGAAGGCAGACACTATTCCTGGAAAGACTGAATATATTTCCTTCTCATCATCGTTAAGTCAAAAGTTAGTTAAAAAAATCTAAGCTTTACCTAAGTGCATCTACAACTCTGTGACTTCTGGGGTCCTGCAAACAAAACAAACAGCACCCACTCCTGCTAAAGGTAGCTCACAAGCAAGAAATTCCAAGATAAGAGAAGCAAAATGTGAGCAAACCAACAGAGCTGAATTCCTAGCAGACCCCCATCTTAATTCAGTTACTTCCTCCAGACGTAGATTATAGTCAAGTCGTGGCCATTTACAGAGTGTTAAAAGAATGGGGGGGGGGGTTAAAAAGTAAGACAAAGTAAGAAAAAGCAAGAAAGAAGTCATCTGTCTGTTTGATGTGGGGCAAGGGTGAGGTGAAAACATAGGATGGCATTGGGGGAGTACAGGGGAGACTAATGGGTAACACGGGGACCCATGGAGTGCTGATTGTGGCTAGACATCTAAGGTGTATTCAGTCATTAAGTGACTATAATGAGTGGGTTTATAGTGAAGCAGTCGTGGAGGAAAGTGAATGGCCGCATTTGATTAATCACAGTTATCATTTATTGACCTACCATACTGTTTTTGGATCCAAACATTCAGTTGCTTCCTACAGACCCACCCCCCTTGCTTTGAAGTCACCAGCTGCCACTGGTTCTAGATGCAGTAAGGTGCATTTTAAATTTTTTTTATACAATCTTTTCATTCAGTGATGGCTTGAGCAAAGAAAAACACGATTAAGGAAGTAACTCAGTCTTGTCTTCAACTTTGTTTTTCCATGAATTCTTTCAACACAACCTAACTGACCAAGACTACACTGAAATAACTATGGTGGAAATAACTGCATTAAGCCAGGGTTAGGAAGCTGCAAGTTCCCCAGAAGCCATAGGGGTTCTGAATGTTTAGAGGTGCATTTTACAATTTTTTAAACAACTTTTTCATTCAATGATAGCCTAAACAAAAAACATGATTTTGGGAAGAAATTCATTCTTGCTCTTCAGTTTTGGTTTTCTCTGAGTCCTAACTGATCTAGACTCACTGTAATAACTAAATTAAGATGGAGGTCTACTGGCCACTAGGCAGGGTTATAGATGCTCTGATGTGCATTTTAGAGCTTTTTCCAGCCCTTTGTTTCAGTGATGGCCTGAACAAAATTCATGCATAATGGGAAAAATGCAATTGTACTTTTTATTTCAAGGAAGAAATGAGTTGTGTACAAAGCTTAATGCTCAAAGTTAACCAAATAAGTTCATAGCTTCATAGATGTATAACCACTGGAGCCTTTATAAGCCTAACCATGCAATCCAAAAGTATCCAACAAACTATTGTGCCTTAGAGGTTAGTTAGGGCATAATTTAACAGGTGCATCTGTCTTTCAGAGACATAGGTGTCAGACCAGAGGTTAATTTCTGATTTCCAATCCACTGCTTCACGTTCCTCTTGAATAGGGTTAGGGAAGGGCTCAGCTTCACATGGATGGGAAGCCTATTCCAGAGAATGTGGATTGTCTGTGATACATACTTGTCCCTCTAACATGTCCTGTTTAAGTTGCAAGCAAGGTTTAAATCCTTAGATCTCAGAAGTTCTGATGATGTTCATTTTGTAGATGTGCAAACGGTCTAGCAAAGCAGGATCCAAAGATGCCTTGTATGCCAGGCATGACTGACCTGCCAGCAGTCTGTAGGAAGCAGAATACAGAGAGTGGATTTTGAGGTGATCTGCATAGGACATCGTGTTTATCTCCTATATTTTTTTTGTGAGGAACCTCTGTGGATATTCTAGTTGTTACATTTGTCTGGTCAAATACATACTAAGGGTGTGTGTGTGTGTTATACTCAATGGTGGGTCTGCTGAAGGCGCAGAGTACAGTGGCATGATGATTTACCTGGACCTAGATGCTATGCTCTTACTTATAAGTTGAGTGATATAGAATGATTTTCTTACTACATTAGACATATGTTGTTCGAAAATCAAGTTACAATCTACTTGAGTTCCCAAATCCTTGACTAATGTCTACTTTTAGGAGTGTTTTATCAATGAGGTAGTTTCCCCTGGGTGGCCAGCTTCCCAAAAGGTACTATTATGCATTTATTAGTATTGAGCTTTAAACCATGGTTTTGACACCAATCATTTGTCTGTTTTACATCTTCCTGTAAGATGTTAGTATCTTGGAGGATTTCTCTGCTTGCTCTTAGCTTTCCATCATCTGCGAACTTCTCTATTAGGTTTAAGTATGAGTTATGGTTTTCTTAGGACATAGAAGATGACCTATAGCTTGCTAGGATATGGTACAGGACTTTGTCTATGGTAATATATGGAAACAATATCTAGTGTACTACGGTCGTTTTGTGGATGATGTCTTTATCCTTTGGAGAGGCAGCTCTACACAATTGGACCTTTTTGTTAACTTCATCAATGAGAGCACAGATTTTCTAGAGTTTGTTGTCAAACATTCTTTGGCGACCATAGAATTTCTGGATGTAAAGATCCATCTGCACCCTGATAGAGGTATCAGTACAGGAATTCATAAAAAAGTAACCTCGAGAAATCATTATCTGCATAGGGGGAGTATGCACCCGGGACATATCTTTGATAACATCTTTGAGAATCAGATCTTAAGAACTTCAAGATTATGTACTGAGAATGAAGACTTTGTAGCAGAACAGAGAAATATTGAGATGCATTTAAGCAAAAGATCTTATAAAAGAAAGAATTTAAGACTGAAGCATGATCTACAGGAATTAAGGAGAGGAAAGGGACGTCCCTACTTCTCTGAACCTATATCGAGTCATCATGAGAGTCTGGATTTTAAAACTCAATCACAGCAACTTAAATGTTTGTTAACATACACTGCTGACAGTAAGCAAGTATGTGAAGTTATTAGGACGTTTTGGCCAGTATTGACAACTGATGACAAAATAAAAGACATCGTAGGTGAACAGCCCAGATTTCTATATAAGAATAAGAAGAATTTGAAACGTCTCATTTGCAACAAAGATGGTTTTGAAAGAAATAGGCCCAATTCTAACAGAAAGGGCACTTTCAAATGCCTGAGATGTAAAGCTTGCAACTCCATTGACAGCTCCAATACTTTTGTACATCCATACTCCAGGCAACAGTACAATTTTAATGTTTATGCTGATTGTACTAGTTCCCACATTATATACTTAGCGACTTGCTGCCAATATAGTGCTTTCTATGTTGGCAAAACAGATCAACGTCTTAAGGAACGTTTCCTTAGACATTTAAGGGACATCAAACAGAAAGATTCCAATAATGCCTTAGCAGCCCATATAGTACACTATCCTTCTCATCACTTTGTATTTAAGGCCATAGAGGCAGTCTGTCAGACCACAAGAGGAGGCGATGTTCATAATCGCACAGAGTTAAGGGAAACATGCTGGATAATTAATTTAAGCGCGAACAGATCACTAGGCTTGAATACCACTGTGCCATTAAAACCTGCGTTTAGGAATAGAAGGAATACGATCAGCAAGCTTACTTGAATGTGCTTCATCCATATAATGTATTCACATCCATAGCTACTAGTTTTCTCATATACAATCTCATAGTAAAAAGAACTACTGCGCCTTTAATTCTAATGAAGGTGATTATACCTCTTTGCTAGCTGGCCTCCTTTTGGTTTGCAACAAGGGCGTGCCACAGATGAATGGCTGTGATGCCTTATAAATATAAAAGCTGAACAGTCCTTTTTATGCGATCTGAGGAAGGCATATTTGCCGAAAGAGCTTATCGGAAGACTGAGGACTGCTTGTTTCATGTTATATTCTTTTTTTATTAAAGTTTTGATTTTATTGTTAAGTTTTACTGCCGTGGTGAACAACAGGAGTTTTTAGTAGTATGGTAATATATACGTGGAGGAACTCCAATGCATCATTCTGTTTAACGAAGTTAGAGCTATGCTTTTCATTGATATACACCGTGGCACCTCCATCTTTAGTCCCTGTCTGGGCTGTGTCTGGTCTAAATGTGTTGAAGGTACTGAGTCCTTGCACTGCTGAGGTACTCTCTGTGGCTATAAATTATGTTTGGGTAACTGAACAGATGTCCACATTCTCCAAGGTGAGGAGACCTTGGAGGTAGTGGAGCTTCGTCTTCAGACTCCTGGCTTTGAGCAGTAACACCTTTAGATTTCCTTGGGTACATTTTACTATGTTGGAAGTTTTGTCAATTTGACATTGCCAAAAAAGCCTCTATGGGGGAGGACAACCAATATTTGAAAGCCTAGAGAGGGCGGGTGCAGATCATCCTTGGCAAGGCAACATGGTTTGTAAACCATGTCCTCCCACACTGACAAATATTGTATCCCCTTAGAATGACCACAAAAACTAAGCCGATTATTAAAGTCAATCTTCTGTTCTTGTTGTGGCATTGTCCTTGGTGAAAGTAGAGTGCTGCTCAATGCTAGGCACATACCAGCTTGTGTCACATAGTCTGAGAGTTCCATAATGTCTCTACATGGACTATGACTGAATCATACTGGTACCTGTGATGCAAAGTCTTGAGTGCATAGGTAACTTAGTGGATCCTGGCCCCTGGTCATTATTTTCTCCTTGTTCAGCCTGGTGAGTGAAGCATCAGTATGCTATGCAATGGAATCCTGAATGACTAGAGTCTGGCTAGTGTATTGGCTTGCTTTATGGGCTTATCAGTTGTGGCTCCACTAGGTGTGGCTGTATGTGCAGTGTTAGGTGTTGTTTCTCTTGTGTGCTTTTGGGTTTGCTGAAGATAACTTTTGCAAGAGGAATATCTGGGATGTCTTTGTGGTTTGGGAAGATTACATTTAAGTACTTCAGCATAAGTGGGTCTATGTGTATAGTTCATACTATGTGTGGCGGGTGTAGCATGTGTGTTTCTGACAATCAGATTATTATGAGTGTTTGCCTCCAGAACCACTGTGTATATACATCTATTGCATACTGTATTTGTTTCTTTGAGGACTAAATGGTTGTCAGTGAACATCAGATGATTGTTGCACATTCTCAGGATACCCATATCCACCAAACTGGCTGGAGAGAAATTGGGCAAATGCATATCTATGATGTCGGGTCCTTTATTGGGTAAGGTGCATGAAAGGTTAATAGTGTGCTAAGGGTTCTCTTGAGTCTAGAGGCTGGACTAGGCTATATAATACTAAATTCAAAGGGCAGTGCTCCTCAACATGCAAACTAGCTACTCTATGCTACTCAATGAGCAAAGTAGTAGCTCTAAATTCACCAAGTTACTGGTACAATTTCAAAGTGGTTTTATAGGGAAAATTTGGTCTCTAGTTGTTTTTGCCTGTAGTATGACACTACTAACCATAGACACTTAAAACACAGGAAACTGGCTTTTAAGCCCTCTGGCCAATAAAATAACTATACTTACAGTTATCTTATGTGTTTCCCCAGCTGATATAGACCAGGACACTGCCTACTACCAATGGATGGAATTTCCCAGTTCTGTTAATGTAAAACACAAAAAAGATTGCTTGAGAGTGTAATGCTACTGGAGAACAACTTAAACTATCTGGATGAGGTGGGTTCAATATTAGGGACCCTTAAAATTATTTAAAGTGCACATTCAAGAAAAAAGCAAAAAATAAAGCAGTAGGACTGCAAAAGAGTTAACTGAAGTACAAAACAAGATAAATCTCTTGTCTGCTAAGTAAGGAGTAGACCTCTCAGAGAGTGGTGAGGGTACCAAGCTGATGGGAGTGTTGGGAAAATGAGTTCAAGACAATTTGTAGTAAGTGGAGTTTACTCAAGAGCAACACTGATTATAGATTATAGATTTATGAAAAACTATGGGTGGGAAAAGTATTTAAATAGCCAAGACAATAGAAATGAAAGAGGAAAGGGAGGGACTTTGTAAATCAGAGTACCAAAAGGGGCAGAAACCGGAGCACAGCCTATTGAAGCCACAACAGGAAAAGCATGGGGGGGAGGCAAAAATTCAAGCTGCAAGAAGCAGACTAGCTCCAGTCAAATAATGCCAATACTGGAGCTCTAGTTTCAGTGGGGACAAGGGCAGACACAAAGAACTGAAAAAAACCCCAGCAAAGTAAACAAAAAGGCACTGGAATGCAACTTTAAGCAGGTAAATGTTAAACAGAATATAAGGCTCTGGCAGAAAAAAATGGAATATAAACAGCCGTAAAAGCATTGAAGCACCAATCCCACAGTAGAATTTACAATACTGCCACTACTGCAATCACACCACAGTCTTAAGGCACAAGAGTTTGTAGAAATGTACCAATAACTATTTATTGAATAATGGAGAAATAAATGACTAAATAAGGCTCATATCTGGCAACAGTTCACAGTTCTGCTGAAAAAAGCAGAAAAGCACAAAACGTATCACCTCACAGGTC
The DNA here is from genome assembly GCF_019279795.1 of Protopterus annectens. NCBI lineage: Eukaryota > Metazoa > Chordata > Ceratodontiformes > Protopteridae > Protopterus > Protopterus annectens. The sequence continues at coordinate 393,023,235 of NC_056748.1, read as the reverse complement.
TCTATTAGGGCAATAATAACTACAATAATGTTTCCAATGTACTTTTAGACAGTACACTACTCCTTTACAAGCTTAGTGATTGTCTGTGCACCCCTCTGATGTTTGTGAGGAAAATTAATAAAATAATGACCACACTGTCCCTAGACTAACACAAGAAGTCCATGATCTTAGAGGTTTTAAGAGAAATTTAAAGAAAAAATTACATCATCCCTAGCTTCCCACACAAGCTAGAGTAATATTCTGTGTATACCTCTGAGCAGGGCTGGTTTTCGACTGTGTGATTCAGGGCAAAGACCACTACTAAGTCTGTGTCAAAATCCATATATGCAGCCTTGGTGTTTGAAGGCAACCAGCCCCCAGAAGATCTGAAGGTCTGGGTATTCTGTGATACATTTTATCTCCCCACCCTTTTTTGAGAAATGACTGTAAACTGAGTGTAGAACAAAGTATATGTATGTACCTTTAGGAAGCATTTCCAGATGTAGGCACATGCATATAAATAGTCAGCATGTGTAGGCAGCAGTGCCATTTTGAGAGAACAGCCAGAGTGTTAACATATATGACTGTTGCAGTCAGTTTATAAGTTTATTTAAGTTTAAGTTACAAAGCTTCATTCCTGATGTGTTTGCATGTAATAAAGCTACTTGAACTGAATCCACAACTGCTTGTCTATTTTATCCTGCCTGGACAAGCAACATGGTGTCAGAACTGGGATTGAGAGAACCACTTCTTCAAGCCACGAGGTGCAGAATTGAAGGTGAAGGCAGATTGAGCAGGTTGATTGAAACAAAGCTCAAATGATCAAAAAGGGCCAGAAATTAACTTAAGGTAACCAAAACTTGCACAAATGATTTATTTGGCAAGGAAAATGAAATGGAGCACTTGTAAGGCACAACACACAGTATTATTCAAATGAAAGGCACAAAATGCATTATTAATTAAATGAAATGTTCAAAACCATGATATTTGATAAAACTAGCAGAAGTATTCATATGGGGCTCAGAATTGCCTTTGATTTGCATAATGAGCATGTCTAAAGTAAAACAAGTACACAAAAAGTATAATGAGCATGATAAGAGGTTTAAGGGGTATAATGAGTACAATCAAAGGACAAAATAAGCTTAAAAAGCAAGGGAACTGAATATTTTTTAGTAAAAGACCGTGTTTGGGTACAAAATGCTATTTTGCATTGGCTAAAGCCATTCAAAGCATAACTAGAGTTGTTCAAAGTATCTCAGAGTGTGCAAAGTGTTTACAGAGTGTGTGCTTTCTTACGGTACAATTATTTCAAAGAGTTTGCTGAGTTCAAAGTACAGTTATATTGAAAAGTGCAGTCAAAGTACAGCTATTTTGAAAAGTTTGTTGTGCTGTGTGCATTTAGTCCCAGAGTGCTGCCATTTCAAAGTGTTTCTTACACTGTACAGAGTTATTTTGAAAATCACAGCCATTTCTAAGTGTTTCTATGCTGTGTACAGTTTATTTGCAAAGTGCATTCATCTTGAAGTGTTTCTTACTCTGAGCTTTTCCTGCTGTGTACAGTTTATCCACAAAGTACAGTCATTTCAAAGTATTTCTTACACTGATAAGATGTGGTTTCATGCAGTACAGTGATTTCAAAGTGTTCTTGTGCTACAAAGTACTGGCATAAAGTTTTGGCATATTTATATGTGTGTATATTTGTACATAATTTCAAACACCTTCATTACTGTGGGTTGATATGGCAGAGACATTTCACAGACCAAGTCCACTTGTGTTTGATCATAATATAACAGGGAATTGGAGACTATTTGAGCAGGAATGCAATATTTTCATACAAGCAACTTTTTCTGACAAAGATGCATGTACAAGGGCATTCACTTTGCTTAACTTAGCTGGGTCAGAAGCCATTGAAAGACAGAGTTCATTTGAGTATACAGCAGAAGTATATGCAGGAGAGGGGGAAAACTGCCATATTGTTGTACCGGCTGAATCAAGGGAGGACCCTGAGTGCTTAAAATGTAAATTTGGAGAAATGTGCAACCCCCAGACAAATGTTACATAAAAGAGGCACTTATTTTACACAAGAGACCAAAAGCTAGGTGAAACTTTTGCAGCTTATATCACTAGCTTGAGAAATAAGGCTAAAAAGTGCAGATTTGGTGATTTGAAAGATGAATTAATAAAGGACAGACGTGTGGGTGGTGTTAATAGTGCTGCAGTAAGAAAGATTTTGCTTTATGACACTGATTTAACATTGAGCAAAGCAATAGAGATTTGTCAATTCCATGAACTCACAGAAAGGCACACAAGTATGCCTGCAAGTGATAAGAGCATGGTTTCAACAGCCACTAAAGCAAACGTAGACAGCATGCAGAATGTGGCAAGCAGAAAGAGGCCTAAGCTGCAACCCCTGTGAGTCTATCTGGGAAACCTGATAGTTTTCTAGCAAGTTCCAAGACTAGCACAGTAAAACAGGCATGCTCAGTGCAGTATAAGAGTGAGTCAGCAAAACCCAAGTCAAGTCTTATTGTTAACTGTCATAATTGTGGTGCAAATCATGAGTCTAAAAGAGAGAAATGCTTAGCATTTAGTCAGCAATGGCACAAGTGTAAAAAAAATGAAATAATTTCCAAACGTTTTGTAAATCAAGTAAGCCTTATTCAGTTATTAAGAAAGGTCACTCAAAAAAGCAAGTCGATCATATGGAAAGGTGCAACCCTACTTTCTATGTAGATGGTGTATCTGTGGTCGGTGAAAATGTTAATGCAGTAGATTTGCTGGCAAAGAATGAGGTATTTTGTACTGTCCTGATCAATGGTAAATCCACAGTACTCAAAGTAGATACAGGTTCAAAGTGTAATGTTATGTCAGCAGAAACATTTGCTAGGGTGAGAGCTGGTGAGCAACTTAATTTGTCCAATTGTGCAAAGCTTGTTGCTTATGGAGGGGAAGATATTCCTACCAAAGGCTCAGTAGTGCTTTCATGCTATTTGACTGGGGACAGCTTCCAATTTTATGTAGTCAGAAGACCTGTGCAGTCATTATTAGGTCTCAGAGACAGTTTGAAAATGAAACTGCTTTCTTTTACCAAAGAAATACATCATGTAAGCACATGTCCCAATTCCAGCTACAGTGATGCTATTTTCTCAGAGTATGCTGATGTTTTAGATGACAAGCTAGGCAAACTTCCAGTTGTGTACTCCATGAAAGTAGACCCAGAGGTCAGTCCAATTGTCAGACCAGCAAGTAGAGTTCCAATAGCTATGCAGGACAAAGCCAAGGTCCAGTTAGACAAAATGGTACAGCAAGGTGTGATTTGTCCATTCACAGAACCAGGTGAGTGGGTGCCATCCATGGTAGCTGCTCATAAGAAAAGTTCAGATGAAATCAGAATATGCATTGATCAAGAGACTTAAACAAAGCATTAAAGAGACCTCATCATCCTGTACGTAAAATCGAGGAGGTCATTGCCCTCATGCCAAATGCCATTGTTTTTTCTGTCTTAGATGCAAAGAGTTAATTTTGGCAAGTAATGCTTGATCGCAAATCTTCACTACTGACTACATTCAGCACACCATTTGCTAGATACAGATTCCTCAGGATGCCTTTTGGAATAAATTCTGCCAGTGAAGTCTTTCAGCATGCAATGGAGCAAATTTTTCAGGCTATCCATGTGCTATAATAGTTGATGATTTATTGGTTGGAGGTAACGGTGAAGCAGAGCATGACAGAAACCTCAGGAAAGTTCTGGACAGAGCCCCTGAAGTGAACTTAAAGCTTAATCCTCTGAAATATAAATTTAATCTACCAGAAGTTACTTATGTAGGTAATTTATTTACCAGTACAGGTTATGACCAGACCCTCCATTCTTAAGATGCCAGCTCCAGACAATGTCCAAGCCCTACAGCATTTCCTTGGTATTAACTATTTGGACAAATTTATCCCTGACTTTAGTGAGTTTTCAGTGTGTTTAAGAGAGCTGACATGCAAAAATGTTGCCTGGTTATGGTTAGAACAACATCAGAGAGCATTTGATAATCTCAAACAGCAAATTGCCAACCTGCCTACATTGAGACACTATGATGTCCTCAAACCAGTAGCTCTTTCATGTGATGCTTCAAAGTTCAGTCTTGGTGCAGTTATTCTTCAGGAAGGCAGACCTGTTGCCTATGCATATAGAACTCTTACCTAAACTGAGATCCAGTATGCTCAAATTGAGAAGGAACTCTTGGCAATTGTGTTCACATGTTCAAGGTTCCATGATTATATTTTATGGCTGATCTATCCAAGTCAAAACTGATCATCAACCTCTAGTGACTATTTTAAAGATGCTTATGCATACTGCTCCAGCAAGACTACAAAGAATGATGCTCAGATTACAAAAGTATGATTTCATAATGATCTACACAAAAGGCAAACTTCTTTATCTGGTTGATACCTTATCTAGATTGCCCAGAAATACCATGGAACAGCTTGATGCAGAGACTTTTGACTTTGATGTAATGGAAGTGCATAATATTTCTACTACGAGACTTGATGAGATAAGAGATCATACAAACACTGATCCAGTTTTGCAGAAGCTCAACCACTTCATCAATGTTGGATGGCCGTCAAAGCAATCTTGCGTACCGCCAGAAGTACAACCTTATTTTCCATACAGAGATGAGATGTTGATGGAAGATGGTAGCATTTTTAAAGGTCACAAAGTTTTTGTTCCTACTTCCTTACAACATGAATACTTTCAGATTTTGCATCGTGGCCACCCAAGTTCTGACTCTACCAAAAGCAGGGCGAGAGGACTAGTATTTTGGCCTTCTCTATCAAAGGACATTGATAAAGAGTTTTCTTCTTGTTCAGTATGCAACAGTACTAAACCAAATTTGCAAGAAGAGCCACTTCATCTAAGCCAGATTTCTGAACTATCTTGGTCAACAGTTGCCACTGACATATTTGAGTGGACCAATCAGCATTACTTAGTGTTGGTAGACTCTTATTCGAACTGGTTTGAAATAGATTTGCTACCTAAGCTAACATCCAGTGCTGTTATTACTAAGATGAAAAATAATTTCTCAGTCTATGGTAGTCCACACAAAGTTATTTCTAACAATGCTACCTAGTTTACTAGTCAATTGTTTCAGAAATTTGCAAAAGAGTGGAACTTTATCCATGTTACTAGTAGTCTGGAATACCCACAGTCAAATGGCCTTGCTGAGCATGCAATGCAGAGTGCAAAGCAATTACTAGAGACATCAAAATGTGACAATACTGATATCTTCTTGAATTTACTTAATGTTAGAAATATACCCCATGACAACCTACTTGACTTGCGTGCTCAGCGACTTCTATCTAGGCAAATCAGAACAACCTTGCCTATCAGTTCTAGTTTGTTGTTGCCTAATGCTAAAAACAGCAGAGCAATCAAAGCCCAACTCTTTAAGAAGCCTTCCTTTCAGAAATCCAGCTATGATAAAATGAGTAGATTTCTTTGTTCCTTAAAAGAAAGAGAGAAAGTGAGGATGCAAATGGCGAAAGCCTTTAAGTCAAGGGTCAAGTGAGAGGCATATGTGCTGAGTCAAAATCCTTTTTAGTGGAATCTGAGGGTATAGAATACTGGAGAAACTGCAAGCACTTCTTCCTGTGTCAGAAACAGTATCGCAGCATCATACCTGTGATATAGACTCTAAATCTCAGAGCAACCCTGACAATGTTCATACCGAAGAACATTTCTCAGTATCCGTTCCCATTCCTGAAGATGTCCCAGATGTCCCCGAAGCTGAAAATTCCTTGAAGACAGTCCCCTGCTAGATCCAATTCTGACTTTTATGTTACACGGTCAGGTCGTATTTCTGGACCTAGTGTAAAATACACAGCAACCTGGATATGATTGTTTTATTTGTGTCTAATTTTGTAGGATTGCATGTCATAGAATTAGTTCAGTATAATCGCATGTTAAAAGATCATTTCTGTGTAATTGCATGTCATTGAATACTGTAATTTGGTTTATGATCTATTTCTCAAAGATGGAGGATGTAGAACAGAGTGTGTGTGTGTGTGTGTGTGTGTGTGTGTGTGTGTGTGTGTGTACGCGCATGTGCTTGTGCGTGCGTGTGTGTAACTTTAAGAAGCATTTCCAGATGTAGGCACGTGCGTATAAATAGTGAGTACGTGTGTATAAATAGTGAGCACGTGCTGGCAGCAGTGCCATTTTGAGAGAACAGCCAGAGTGTTAACACGTATGTGTGTGGCAGCCAGTCTATTTATAAGTTTATTTAAGTTTAAGTTACAAAGCCTCATTCCTGATATGTTTGTGTGTAATAAAGCTGCTTGAACTGAACCCACAACTGTTCGTCTGTTTTATCCTGACTGGACAAGTGACAGTTTAATTAAAAAAAATGCAAATGCTAACCCTGAGCTCTCGGACTTCGCACCTATAATGCTATTTAAAAAAACGCATTTTATTGATGCAACCTGTCACCTCACAGGCTTCATGATTATAGTTTTATTAAAAATGCATCATATTGATACAACCCCTCAGCTCACAGGCTTCACGCCTACCACATGGACATTGTGAGACATCTGGTCCATGACCTCACAACACTAAAGTGTAGCATGATGTTGCTTGACATATTTTGTTGCTATAAAAATTAAATCCATTAGAAAGAGTGCCACCCCAAGCATAGCACCCTAGGCGACCCCCATAAGTTCCAGTGTCTATATCTAGTAGCTCCAAGATTATACAACCATGAGTAAAAGGAAAAGCTTCCTGATCTCCAGTGTTACACAGCTTTGCTGTACTCCATTGCTGATTATTGATGTACTGGGTGGTTGACTATAATGTTCAGATCATTTTGCTGTTGACCAACTGGTAATGAATCACTAGGGGTGGTAGTTTTGCCTGTTCTCATATCCCATCTACTCCAAGGTATACCAAGGTACTGGGATAAATATGATAATTTAATAACAATGCAGTCAACCTTACAAATTTTGTAGAAAAAGAAAAAAGTAATCACAATATGGAGATTTGTTGTGAAGATTATTTAAAAGTGCACAACAGAAATCTGACCTAGAAAAAATATATAGCAGTATATGAAAAATGCACACACTAAAACAATGTATGACCAAAGTGCTTGTATTAATTAATTAACTACTGGAGACTTTCTGGCTGGTACCTGAATCTCACAAGACATGGGATCATGTACATGACAGCAGGTCTATAGAAGAGAGCCTACAGTAAGGTCAAAAATGTATCAGACCCTTAAAACTGTTGCTATCATGAAAGTGCTATGAAAAATTAAAGGATATGAGTTTGGGAGCCTAATTGTTGGACCAAAATAGAAAATGGCTGCCTGACAGGAAGCAGAGCCTTGTTGTCACAGGACTTGTCAAGAGAAACTCAGGACAGAGCAGGGTGCCACAGAGCTCTGTGCTGGAACCATTTCTGTTTAGTATGTGTTAGATTTTACAGTGCCAAAGAGCTCTCTGTTGGGACTATTTCTGTTTAGTATGTATCAGATTTCACAGTGCCACAAGAGCTCTTTGCTTGGACCATTTCTATTTAGTATGTGTCCGATTTCACAGAGCCACATAGCTCTGTGCTGGAACCATTTCTGTTTAGTATGTGTTAGATTTCACAGTGCCACAGAATTCTCTGTTGGGACTATTTCTATTTAATATGTGTCCAATTTCACAGTGCCACATAGTTCTGTGTTGGAACCATTTCTGTTTAGTATGCATTAGATTTCACAGTGCCACAGAGTTCTCTGTTGGGACTATTTCTATTTAATATGTGTCCAGTTTCACAGTGCCACATAGCTCTGTGCTGGAACCATTTCTGTTTACTATATGTTAGATTTCACAGTGCCAAAGAGCTCTCTGTTGGGACTATTTCTGTTAAGTATGTATTAGATTTCACATACCCGCGGTGGTGGTGCTGCGGTAGCATTGTCACCTCACAGTAAGATGCTGTCCGGTTCGATTCTCAGCTAGAGCATCTTCTGCATGGAGACATGCGTAAATGGGCGTACCTTCGTTGAAAGTTGTGCGTCAGGGCTGGTAACTCAGCACGTAAAAATCAACTACCAATCATTAGCGGACTGGAGTTCCGCTGTGGCGACCCCTAACCAGGAAAAGCCGAAAGACACAACAACAACAATAACATGTATTAGATTTCACAGTGCCACAAGAGCTCTTTGGACCATTTCTATTTAGTATGTGTCCGATTTCACACAGCTACATAGCTCTGTGCTGGAACCATTTCTGTTTAGTATATGTTAGATTTCACAGTGCCACAGAGTTCTCTGTTCGGACTATTTCTATTTAATATGTGCCCAGTTTCACAGTGCCACATAGCTCTGTACTGGAACCATTTCTATTTAGTATGTGTCAGATTTCACAGTGGCACAGAGCTCTCTGCTGGGATCATTTCTATAATAGAGTATGTCAGATTTCAGAGTGTTGCAGAGCTTTTTTCTGTGACCATTTCTATTTAATATGTGTCCGATTTCACAGAGCCACACAGCTCTGTGCGGGAACCATTTCTGTATATTATGTGTCAGATTTCACAGTGCCACAGAGCTCTGTGCCGGGACAATTTCTAATTAGTATGTGCTAGATTTCACATTGACACAAGGCTCTGTGCTGGGAACATTCCTATTTAGTATGTGTCAAATTTCACAGCGTCACAGACGGTTTTTGCTGGGACCATTTCAACATAGTTTGTGTCAGAATTAAGAATAGGACTGGAGAATTAAACTTATATGAACAATAGAGCAGTAGATAGTCAGAAGTGGAAGGGACTGTATACTGATAAACTCTGCAGCATCTTCCACTTGACAAACGGCAGGAGTCAGGTATATTCCTTTAAAGATTAGAAATAATGCAGTATTGAGGTAAGCATCACAACACAATACTTGTGAAAAAATTCTGAGTTTGTTGGAGTTCTTTGAGTTTCCATCACTGGACTACTGATGGACTAGAAGTAACACAATATGTGGGCTGTCACATGTCTTTTTTGGTTACGATGTAGCAAATTCACTGAAGCAGTTCTTTTGTGATATCAGAAAAAAAACTGCTTTAGATCTAAAACTCCTGTTGATGTTTGTCTCCCGCAAAGAAGGAAACAACATTTGTGCTGTCACTCATTAAAAAGACCTGAACAGTGAAATTTCATTTTAATGACTATTTTTTTCTATGCATTCCTTTTACAAGCTTCCTATACATGTATCACCTGCATGGCTGTACATTATTTTTACAGTTTATTCCACATTTTTAAATGTTTATTATAAATGGAATTTATTTTTCACTGATGTTTTATTAATTCCATGCTTACTGGGAGGAATATATTTATTCATTCAACAACTCATTCACTTTCCAATGACTGCTAATACAATTCTGGGTTGTGAAGAGCCAGATGAATCCCAGCACTAAATGAGCCCTAGGAAGTGAACTAATCTTGTACAGGGCACCAGCCCAACATAAAACATGCAGACACACACAAACACACACACACACACACACACACAGACACACACACACACACACACACACACACACACACACACACACACACACACACACACACACACACACACACACACACACACACACACACACACGCACACACGCGCACACACACACACACACACACACACACACAGAAATTTACCTACATCGTGTGTTTGGAATGTAGGACAAAATGTGGGAGGAAACTTCAAAAAATAAAAAAAGTCCACATGTGCATATGTGGACATGCAGATTCTGCACAAAACATACCCAGTTGAGAAACGACTTGGAAAACCTAGCTCAGTGATACAGCAACCATGCATGTGAAAAATGAGTCTCCCTAGTTTTATTGTAATGTCATAATTATTTGATGGTGCTTGGGAGACCATTACTTATACAGGAACCTTCATGGATCTCTACCCAGATAAACTTCATTACCATAACTTAACATCGCCTTTACCAATACTTTGCCTCCATATACCAAGTAACAGCTGTCACACAGTTAGTGTATATAAGTAGCAGGGGGTGTGGGAAGGTACATTCCCTTTGCTGAGGGGGTGCAGGGCATCCCATCTCAATGTAGTAACAGATTAGACCAATAGGTAGTGGTATAAAAGCTTAGTACATTAGTTAATGTCCCTACAGCTACACGTTGAGTTACTGATCCACTCTCAGGAGAAAAATGCACCTGACCATGCAGTATATCCTATTGTTCAGCACCACTGACATTGCTGTATATAAAACTCATGGAGATTTCTTGCAATTCTTAAAAATAAAATACTGCCATCTCCGAATGAAAGTGATAAGTGATTTGTATACTCACATACCTAATGGAACTGTCCCACATAGCTCCCTGATGACATTGTTTAAAAGGTCCAACAATGTCTCATCAATATCTATGCTTTTTGAAGAGAATTTTTTTTCAGGTGCCAGAAAAACAATATATAGAAAATTGCAGAACATATCTGTAAATTGTAGGAAATAATCAAATTTACTTTATCATTGGGGAATAATGCTGTTGTCATCAATATTTCATTTTATGTAAAAAGTGAATTTTATGGAGGGGCTGTTTGGTATTATGGAAAACACAATCAGTGGAGCTCAGAATATGTTGTGTTTAACTGCAGGGAGTAGATGTCACTAAACACAAGTATAATGGCCTAGAGCAATTCACCAAAACAAAATTGTATATGCAGCCCTACCTGACCAAATGGCAGTTCAAAAAGAAAATGCATATCGTGTCCTATATGGCCAAATAAAATGATATCCAAAAAAGAGGGAAACAATGGTAAGCCATAGGTCTAGAGAATATGTGGCTCAGTGTTGCATGCTAAGTTTTAAATCAGAATGCCAAACTTTAGTGCATGCACTGTGCAGAAAACGTGTCCTTTCAGTTGTTGTAGCCATTCTGTGAAGCTACAGTGAGTAACAAGACTCTCAGTGTTTTAGTATAGTAAAGGATATGCCCTACTCTGTTGTATACCAAGTTCTTCTTGTGGCTATCCCGATCCTAACATCATTGTAATGTCATGTTGTGAGGAGGGAGATCTCAGCAAGGCTGGCTCATATTTAGCTTAGAATATCTAACTGCACTGCATTATTAATTATTCAGCTCTGTTTGTAAACCCCTTTTTGAATTACTCCATATGATTTAACTATAAGTATGGCAGTGTAGTAACATCCTGTGTTGAGCTGCAAAACCAACACTGAAGCTAGTCTGCAGTTCTTGTAGAGTGACCATAAGCAGGACAGAGAAGAACAAATCTTGATATGTTTATACACTATGAATGGTAGTGGTGAAGGATAATAAGGTCCTTGACAGCACAGTACGTACAGTGAAGTCCAGAAGCATTGCATTCTGTGATGCCATATTTGTCAACATGTGCGTCTTTAAGTGAAGTCTTCTACCAGTGGCCTCAATGAGTTATCTGTGAGATTGGCACCAATCTCTGTGGGAAATGTATGACATTTTACTTTAGTACTTTTCCCTTTTTTTCTGAGTTTGTGTAATCTCAAATATTATAGACTTCAGAAGACTAGGGACAAATGCAAGGGAGGCAGAGCTATCCCCACACAAAAATACAATGCTTATTTAGTCTGTGCAGTGTGTTGTGTATTATGATTTTTTATGGCTGCAATGTTTTGAATGTTTAGATATTGCATTTCACATTTTGCATCATGATGTAGCAGGAGTAGATGCTTCATTACAGACCCATGGATTTCAGTGATTCAAAATCAGTGGTAAGGCCAGGTCATGAGTACTGTGGTTGGTAGAAAGTGTAAAATAAAGAGGTGCAAATACATAAATGAAATGTAAATGCAAAGAAATATAGGAAGCTTGTTATGTATGCTGTCAGGGCCAACCTTAAGCACAGGAAAACTAGGGGTCTGCCTATAGCACTGTGCATGTAGGCGTGCTCTTTGCATGTTTATCTATGTATTTTTTAGAGCAATGAAATATGTCATTTGTTTGCACTAATAAGAAAATAAATATGGTGCCCTGTTAAAGTAAAATGTACCTACAGCATGATGAACGCTCAAGGGGAGGTGCTCCACTTGACATCAGCATGGATTTAAATGTTGCAAGATCATGTAGCCTCCAAACAGGCTTCGTGCCTCATGAATACAAAACAGCAACAGTCATCCCTCTGCACAAAGGTGGGCCATCTACAGAGCCTGGAAACTACAGACCCATAAGTCTCACTAGTCTATATATGTAAAGCTATGGAAAGAATTATCATGGAAATGATCAAGAGAGAGATATAATAAACCTTCAGACAAAATATTTCTACAGCACATGTAGATGTGCTGGCAAAGGGTTTTAGCTTTGTACCAGCCAGAAGGGGGAAAGTAGCTGAAATTTTAATGGACTTGAGATTGTATACTAGAAAACTGAATTTATTTTTGTGGCATGCTAATAACAGTACAAATAATACAGTTAGCTATCATTCACTTAAAAGACTGAATGATTTCAACCCTCCCATGCAAAGCACACTAAACCTGTTTGAGAAAACATGTGAATTGGATATAAGGGAGGCATTACACAATTCTTATAATGGTATCCCTGACAATTTAACATCTAATGAAAGGTGTTTATTACTTGATATTGCTAAAGACAGAGATATATGAATTATGAAACCTGATAAGAGTATCGGAATTGTTATAATGGATAAAACTGATTATTTAATTGTATGCGTGGTCTGTTAATGACCTGTACTTATCGGGAAATCTCTAGTAATGAGATTAACATTGCTCATAGAAAGGTGGATTTAATGTTGTATCAGGGCCAGATGAATATTGATGAGTATGTCTTTATGAAAAATGAACATCCAGTTATTGCAAGTATTTTCTGCATCCCAAAAATCCACAAAGGTCTTAATTGCCCCCCGTTTAGACCCATAGTAGATGGTAAAAGGTAAAAAACATTTTTTATTGCTAAATTTTTAGACCATCATTTAGAAAGTGGATTGGATGTGTATGGTCATATTTGTAAAGATTCATGGCAATTTTTAAGTCATGTAAATAATATTGAGTTTGACAATAATATGTTATTTGTGACAATCGATGTGTGCCACTTATTTTCTGTGATACCTCAGGAAGATGGTTACAATGGTTGGAGAAGCAGTTATTTAAAACTAATAGGTTTGACCAAGATTGCATAAATACTGTGTTGGGCCTTATAGAAATAGTCCTTAAAAATAATTTTATCTACTTTGAAGGTTGATTTTATAAACAAATAACAGGGGTGGCAATGGGGGCAGCATGTGCCCCCACTTTTGCAAATTATGTGATGTCATTCTAGGAAACAGAATATATTTTTAATAGTACATACAATAATAATATCAAATATTATACTAGATACCTAGATGACATTTTTTTAGGGTGAACAGGTTCGGTGAGTTTGCTAGATGAATTCCTGCAATATATTAATGAAACTGTGGCTTTCCTGAGTTTTACATATCATGTTAGCGACAACAAAATTTCTTATTTAGATGTAGAATTGAGGATGGATTCAACTGGCAAGATTTGTTTTAAGGGTTTTACAGGAAGCCTACCTTTTCAAATTCTTATTTAGATTACACTAGCTGGCACCCTCCATATAAAAAAAGATCTGTGGTGAAAAGACAGTTTGTGAGGGTGGCCAGGATGGTGACACTGGATGAGGACTTTATTGAGGAAGTAGATTTTATACTGGACTTATTCAGGAATAGAGGTTATCTCAACAGTTTATTAGAAAATGTTAAAAATGAGGTGGCAAATAAGAGACAAGAAGGTATATTTGAAACTATTTTAGGCCACAAAAATAATAACGAGGCAGTGGGTATATTTGGAGCTGAAAAGGAGAACCAAACTTTATATTTTATTTTAACTTATAAAAAGGACAGTACTACAATTTGTAAATTAGTTAATAAAAACTGGAATTTGCTTACTAATGATAAGACGACAGATAAATTAGGTGTTAGACCTAGATTTATTTTCAAGAAGGATCGGTCTTTTAAGAATATTTTGGAATGGAACATTTTATATAAAAATTTGGAAAATAATTTTATATAAAATTTTGGGAAATAATTTAATTAGCAGGAAAATTAGTAATTTTAAATGTGGGATGTGCAATCAGTGCCCACATTTACTTACTACCAGTGGTACGTTTAAGTTAGTGAATACTAACATTTTTATTAATGGGCGTTTCAATTGTCAGTCTAGAAATATTGTTTATTTAGTGAAATGCTTAAAATGCCCCACATTTTATATTGGGAAAACCTCTAGGACATTAAGAAAGAGGATATATGAACATCTGAATGGTAATAATAAGGCCAAATGAATGCTTTATGGGGACACATTCATTTATATGAAGATCATAGTTTTGGGTTTTTAGTGGTCTAGCAAGTACATTTTGATTTACAAGGGAGGATTATATCTGAACATTTGGAATTATGTGAATTTAAATGGCAACTGTTGTTAAACGCCACTATGGCCCCATGGGTTAAATGAAAACATTAATATAAATTGTATTTTAAAATTGAGAAATTATAAAGGGTTTTAATTTCATTGTATATGTATTTTTATTGTACATGTATTTTATTTGTATTTTTAGTAGCTAGAAGGCTTTATATAACAAGGAGTTATTTTAATGTTGTTCAATTGTGTACTTAATGACTACGGGAAGGTCATTGGTCCATTGTGTCAGGTGATTCTTTAGGTAAATTTCTATATAAAGAAGGTGGTTTTGAATTTTGTTAGTTCTGAAGAAGTCCCTACAAATTACTGGGATGAAAGCGCTTAACTCATTCAAGTAATAAAGTTGGACTACAGCTCTTTATCCTTGGTTTGTTTTGCCTCTGCATTTTGGTGATATATCCAGCAATTGGAATGGAATGTTCATAGAGGTTCCTCACTAAAAGAATAAGTAAACTGTCCTGTGCAGACCATCTCAAGGCCCTATCCCTGTATTCTGTCTCCTGCAGGCTTTTGAAGGGAGATCTATGCCTGGCATACAGGGCATTGTCAGACCTCACTCTGATGGACCTCCTGCATATCCACAAAACAAACAGCACCAGAATTACCCATTCTAACAGTTAAGCCTTGCTTGTGATATCAATAGGACCTGCTGAGGAGACAGGTATGTATCCCAGATACTACCCCATCTATGGAATAGGCTCCCCATCCATGTGAAGCAGAGTTCCTCTAGAAACCCAAATCAAGTGCAACTAGGACAATTGGATGGGGAACAGGAAAATCATCCCTGGTTTGGCACCTATGTCTTTAATGGACACAGGCAACCTGTACATGGTTCATCTCCCAGGCCCCTGCTTGTAAATGTTTCATCTTGCAAAACCCTGCTTACACTTATCAAGGGCATCAGAACTTGTCAGAGATTTGGGATGCATGGCTAGACTTAGAAAGGTCCCTGTGGTCGTTAGCCAATTAAACACCTATGAACCTATGAATGGAGACATCTCACAACATTCAAATATAAGCATGAAGGCATGCAAGCAACATGTCCAACATTTTTGAACAGCAGCAACAACTATGAATCTCTAGTGCCTGGATTTGGTGACTGTTGGTAATGTTCAGCAAAAGGAATTTAACAGAAGAATACGTTACCTACACTGAGGCTGAAGATACAGTGAACCTAATGGCAGATAAATGTGACTCTAACTTTACCCCTGTCCCTCAAGATACACCTGAAACTGGCTTGTCTCCAGCTATTACACAAGACCAAGTCCTAAAAGTGCTATCAAAAGCTAAACATACTGCATCAATGGGGTCCTGACAAATATCCTTGGATGCATCTGAAATAGCATAAAGCATGATTTAGCCACACCCCTAATAACACTGTTCAATCTCAGCCTCCAAACAGGTTTTGAACCAAGTGAATGGAGAACAGCTACAGTTCTTCTCCTGCATAAGGGAGTACCTTCCACAGGCCCATGCAATTACAGGCCCTTATGTCTGACCAGCATCATATGCAAAGCCATGGAAAGAATTATCATGGAATTAATCAGTCAGGACAAAGGGAATCTTCAAACACTGGATTTGACTCTGTTTAGATTCATCACAGGCAGGTCATGCTTGCTCAACCTGGTTGATTTTTTGAAAAGGTCGCCAAAGAAATGGATGAAGGCAAAATGGTACACACTACATACCTCAATGTGGCCAAGCTTTTGATACAATTTCCCATTCAGGAATAGAAGAAAAGCTAAATAAACTGGAAATAACCCCCTGTGTCACTTGCCAGATGTCTCACAGGTAGGATGCAGATAATCAGAATAGGGGAAGTTACCCCCACAAAGAGACCAGTCACCAGTGGATTCCTCCAGGGTTCTGTGTTGGGATCTCTCCTGTTTGACATCTACTTTTCTGATGTTAAAGTCAATACCGAAAGGTTCTGGCTGACTAAATTTGCAGATGACTGAAAGCTATGAGCAGTCATTGAATACCTAAATGACTTAGCCATCCTGCAGGAATATTTGTCCAAAATAAATAACTGGTGGCAAAATCATGGACTGAAACTAAATGCCAAAAAATGTATTATTATATCTTTTCGGAAATCATCTACCTCAGGGAACTACCACATTGACAATATGCCCCTAAGAGTTGATGCAGTTGTTTAGGATTTGGGAACTTGTGTGGAGAGTGACCTAACTTTTGATCAACATGTATCTATTGTGGTAAGAAAGTCCTTCTCTTATTACACAGCTTATAAACAAAGGGATTGTGTCTAGATCTAGTGATGTCATTGTCCCCCTTTTCTCAGCTCTCATTTTTCCATTCATTGAATATAATGTCCCCTTTGGCATGTATCTGTCCAGATAGATGCAACAACTGAAATGCAGACAGAGATACCTTACTAAAAGGATACAAGGCTTAAACAACATGCCCTACATGGACTGACTCAAAGCCTTGTCACTATACTCAATATCTTACAGACCTGTGTCTGGCATACAAAGCTGATTTACTGCACATCAGCAAGTCAATTGACATAAATATGTAGTCTAGGGATTTAAATCTGTTCTGTAACATCAACAGAAATGGTTTGGTGGGACCGGTATATCTCGCAGAGAATACTGCTGCTGTGGAACAGACTTCCCATCTGCAAAAAGCAAAGTTCATCCTTATCCATATTTAAGCTTAACTTAGCGCTACATATGGGAAATGGAAAATTTACCCAGTGACTGCCCTGTACTGCTAAAGGACAGAAGCAGATCTCAAATACTTTATCCTATGCATGGGAGGCTCCCACAAATTATCTATGGTGTGATCCCAATTATTCTCATTAGGAGTAATATATACTTATTGACCATGAGATGATTAAGGCCAATCTATAACCAAAACGAATGGATTATCTTGAGCACAAAAAGAGAAATTGGCTAGGCTTAAAATGCTCTGCAAGGGCAACTAGTCTGGCACGTACCTATGAACCTTTAAAGGACAAGTCAGAAATATGAGAGAACATCATGGGCATTCCACAGAATTCTGAGCAGTTGAGAGGAATGCAGTGTGGCTGGAGACAGAAGGTGAGATAAGTATTACTATTTTTACAATGATGTTGGTAATGATAAACCAGATATTTTCTAACATATTTCTGGCATTGTGATTTGTGTGGAGCATTTTGGAATACTTTAATGTGTGGCAACTTGTTTGTTTGAAGGTGCATAACCATAAAACATTTGGCCTATAACTGCTAGGTGGGGATGAGGGTGCCTTGATGAAAGTAATTTATCATCTTGTAGTTAGCTCAGTTTAAACAGTCACTATCTGGCTTTGCAGGACAAATCTGCATTTGTGAGAAGTTAGATGGACTATTTAACTAGACACTCCTTTATTCCATAATGTATGGGTTCTGCTCCCACACCCATGATCCCTAAATAAATTACCTATGTGGTTGCATCAACTTAGAGGAAAGGAAATAAATGCATTACCCTTTATAATAAGATGGCGAAATCTCAGAGTTAACACACATAAAGACCATGGGTGTTGGAGCACAGCCCCCATATCTCAGCTGAAGCAGGCTGCAAAAACTTCAGACTACCATTTTCTTACTTACAAATAGTTTTATTGAGATGTGGTGGTGAGTCATTATGGTCAATATGATCAACATCAGCATGTTTGTTGGTAGCAAGACGAAACAGAATCCATTTACTGTACCACTGATTTCATCTTTAACAATATGGATGACTGGTGTGTGCCCAGAGCTGTCTTTGTAAAACAACAGCATGCTTTTGAATCTGCTGATCATGCTGGTCTTCTTACTGTAATAACAGCATGATTTGGCTGTCTGTGAGAGTGTATTTATTCTTTAATGATTAGTTTCATAGCAAGTAGGGGAAATAGTTAATATTTATTCTTTTGGAAGTCAGTGAGGCAAGGGGAAGGACAACTCCACTGCTAACCAGTAACCAATGAACTTTTTGTAAAATGAAAAACATTGCTTCTGATTCCCTGTGAGCAGCACCAAGAAACTTATTTTGTTTGTAATTGCTTATAGTAAGCTGGCATCATGTATGGAATGTAAAGATACTACAGATAACACATATTCAAACTTTGAAACAAGCAAGGTCTCAACAGTCTTCTAGCATCCGGTAAGTGTATTTGTCACTTTGTAGCAGCTTAAGTTGATTAAATATACACAAAATAGTACTCTCAATGTGATGTCTTAATGATAGTGGCTAATCTAATCCAACCACCAAAATATAGATTCATAGATTTATAGATGTTCCAAGGCCATTAAGTCTTATGAACATTTTTGCCAGTACCCTCCTTCAGGCTGCTCCTCCTTTCTCCAGGAAGACCTTGCCAGTCAGTCTTCATGTAAATGTTTGAAAACGCATCTAGTCATCATAGTTCATTAAGTACTTTCACCTGACACACACTGTTAGCACAGCACTACATCAGTACTAGCGAAACAAGTAAATTCTGTTGAAAATTAATTTTGGGTGACCAAATGTGACATGAAAACTAAAACCTAAGAAATGATTGACAAGATATTACAGAAGTATGGATTTAAAGCTTTACAGTTTTTGGATGAACTGAATCGACAGTCAGAATTTTTGAATTTTGTAGTAGGAGACTGTGGAACTGATTAGTTTTTTTGGATATATTTTTGAAATGGAACAATGTGACAAATGTAATGGAAAATTGTGTTCATAGAAAAACAACATATACCAACAGTTATTTACATTATAAAAGTCATCATCCTTTATTTATAAAGAACAATATTCCTAAGCAGCAGTTCATAAGAGGTAGCAGTATGATAAGTAATGACAGCAAACTTACAGAAGAGTTTTAATTCATGATAGAGTTGTTCAAAAATCGAGGTTATGAAGAAAACTTTTTAAGAAATTTAGCTGTTGAAATATTTGGAAAAATGTATACTATTTATCCACAAAAAAAGCTCCTACCAGTGCAAAATACCAAACTGTAAAAAATACTGGTTAGCAGGCCCGAGGACTGGAGTCAAACAGTAAAACGGAATTCTTTAGCATACACATTTATTTTACCGCTTTTATCCTAAGACTTCTAAGTATTTTTTTTGCAGCATACTATTTATCCTCCAATGTTGAAATATTCATTCCAAAGTCAGAAGAACAGTCAAGAGAACATGGATGGTGAAGCTGGGCTGGTTTGTAGTTTAGATATTACCATGGACAGTGGTCATATATGCAAAATAATACAAAGCAATTGGAAAATATTTGAGGGCAATAAGGATTTATTTAAAGTTGTAGGCACCAACCCAAAATGTGTACATAAGAACAACTATAATTTGAAAATATTATTACAGAATGATAATACCAGGTACTTATACTAATTAAATAACTGTTATGCTGAAAAACCCAAGGGTATATAGAAATGTGGTGAATGTAATATATGTAGCTATATTTTAGAGGGACCTCTCAGTTTTCTACACCACTTGTCTCATACCATAAAGGTTCCAGGGCATTTTTCTTGCAAGACCAAAGGAATTGTTTACATTTGTATAAGCACAGGTTTCTCAGCTTTTTATATAGGCATGAGAACTAGGGCCTTGTATGAAAGAGTGAGAGAACACTTATACTGCATAAAAAAGAAGGATTATAAGAATGTACTCTACAAACATACATTGGATTGTAGAAATCACAAAAATTTTCTTTTTTCCATCCTTGAACAAGGTTTGGTTGATATGAGAGGTGGGGATTTTAATAACTACCTGGAACAGAGGAAAGCCCTGTAGCAATTAAGATAAAACTCTGATAAAAGCTCAGTGTTTAATGATATCGTCAATATAAAGTGTCTTTTAATGAATCAGAGGTTATAGTTAAATAAATAAGACTGAAATTACTTGAATTTTAGATGTATTATAATGTGTAATTTTATTAATGAATACTTTTTTAAAACGTTTCTTACTTTGTTTAATTGGTAAAAAATATTTATTGGTGGGAATGTGGTATATAAGTATGTGTATGGTTTAATGAAGAATATTCTGAAGAAGTCTGCGGATGAAAGGATTTAATAAAGATTTTAATACGCTAATCGGTTGAGACTGACTGCTTTTGTATCACATTCGGTTCCAGTCCTTTGTGTTTTCCTTGTGATTTGATTTGGCTCTATTTTATGATCGGACTTCATTTATTTGTTAATATATTTAGGGATCATAGGTCTGGGAGCAGAACCCCTACATCATGGAACAAAGAAGGCAACAGCTCCCCTGCAAAAAAAAAAATTACATTGTAATTTAATTTACTTTAATGTGCTGTGATTGTTTGTTAGGCAGTAACAAGATATTCCATAGCAGGTTGTTGTATGATACCTTATACTTTGATATGACAAAGCAGGCCCCACTCAATGTATTGAAGCCCTTTCTAAATCTGTGCTGTGAGTTTGTTAGAATCTGTTTTAATGGCATGCTCGATCATTTACATGTATTTTTTTTATTCTTGTTAGATGGCAAAGATAAGTGATAAGGCATGAGTCTTGGACAGCAGAGGTATGGCAGACTTTGGGAAGAGGAAATTTAGTTTGCTTGCTTATTTATTTATAGGTTTACCAGGACTTTACTGACTGAGCAAAAAAAACCCTTTTCATTGAAAGCCTGGGATCCCTGTAGTGGAAAAATATGTTAAAAATAACATGAGGGGCCAAACTATGCAGGGGACAGACATCCTAAGTAAGCCAAGATGTAAAGGGGAATTTCTAGGAAAGTATGACCTTTGCAACATTTCTATGTGGGTGTACACAGTGCTGGAAGAAACAGCTGTAAGGCAGAATATAGGGTAAAATTCCTGTTAATGTGAAAAATTTGATAAGTGCAGGGGAGCTGGGAATGGTTCACTGTTGGAAGCAGAGGATTGAAAAATGAGAAGTTTATCTTTGAAGAGCTAAATGAACAAGTTTAACTTTGCACCTAAAATTAGTTTAGCTTAGGTAAATGGTCTGATAACTTCTATATGGACTTTCAGAAAATAATTGGGTGACAAAAAGCACTATCTCCTCTCTTCTGAAATAGGTAGACTAAGCTTGTTAATGAGGATTAGGCAGTACCTATTTAAATCAATATAGTTTTATCAGATATTATCAAGCACCGTCTCTAGCCCTGGTAACAGTGTTAATACTAGGAGTAATTTAAGTCCATATTTTCTGGCTTTAAGATCTCATCTTCTTAGGGACCAGTTTAGCTTGAATCTCTGCAAGTTAGATAAGGAGGAAGTCAAGAACCATGTTAGGGTCATTTTCATTGTGCAATGGGGATCATTTGTTTATGGAGACAAGTCCATAGAAAAGTGAGGCTTCAAATGTTCCAGTGAAGCTCTCCTGATGATGTAGATAGGTGGGTTTTTACAGGATAGTGATCACCAAGGGAGTTAGGTTGGATAGAAGAACTTGTGCATTTGTTAGGAATACTAAATAGGATGACAGTAAGAAGAGAATAAGTTCCTGAGCCCTGATGACTTTATTTTTGTTACTGAGAATCAGACAGTCAAGTATCTCATTACAAATGTTTCAAGATAGCTGGTGGAGGAATATAAACAACACAAAAATCAACAAAGAATGCTGCATGAAATGTTTCATCTTGAAGTATTTAACTGTACAGGTCTTCAGACTGTCATCCAATCATTGGCAGAATACTAGCGTTGATTACACCATCATATGACATAGTATTATGTATATAACTTTGTATATGACTCCATTAGAAGGTTGAATGTGCATTTCAGTATGCATAAACTTAGACTTAATATGGGTTTGTGTCAGAAGAAAAAATTCAAATGAGTCGCATCTGCCTCAGGCGATGAATTTTCCTTTATTAGCAGTTAACCAGATTACACAGCATGTTGGCCAAGATGTCCGATCTGGACTGATCTGATCAACTTGTTTACTGACATCAACTTTTATACTGCAAGCAAAACAACTTTTTGTTACATTTCTGACCGTTGACAGTTGGCTATGAAAAACATATAGGAAAACCATGTTTATCACAAATTACCTCAAACCCACAGCTAGTACAGAATGTTCAAGAAGTACAAAATGTTCAATTCAACAATGGTAGCTCAAATTTTCCAGGACACACAGCCTGCCCTAGTAAATTAACTCTTACTCGGCCGTGCATCCTTATCCCAGGCGTCACTGAGCTATAACCAAATCTATTTATTCTGAAATGCAGAAAACAGATATCATTCAAGTTCATAAGCAATGCTGCATTTTGTTCACAGATGAGGCCCATCTTTGATAGGCATATCCCAACAAATAACATGTTCACTTTGCAAGAACAGGAAAAAGACAAATAACAGTATGTTTTTAAAACTTTTTTTCTTAACATTTCCCCCCTGAAAACACTTTTATTTGTCTTTTATTTCAGCAATATATGGTAAAAACTAAGTTTTTCTTTGCATACATTACTTCATTGGCAAGACAAGTTTTTAAACTTCAAAAACATTTGCAGAGAGTCACATTTCAATGTATTCACTTTCACCAGTCTGTTGCAATTGCTGGTACATCGTCTTCATAACAGCAGTATTAACCAGTCTTTGTAGAAGACCTCTGATACAGGGTATACAACAACAACCACATACCACCACTATAGCCACAGCGACTCCAACGGACACCAGGAAACTGCTGATGAGATGACTCCATTTTTCAAACCATGCTTGTAGAAAATCTGTAAAGGGATTATTTACCCCAGAGTTCTCTGCCAATTCTTCGGATAACATCTCCAAACCTTTCAAAGCTCGAGTGATACTTCCATCAGGCACAGTGTTGTTTGGAATATATGTACAACAAAAATTCCCAAACATCTTGCAAACTCCTCCTTCTTTGGCCAGGAGCATATCCAACGCAATTTGATTCTGCCATGCCACCTGCGAAGTGGCCTCCAGTTGTTCAGCAATTCCTTTCAATGCATCTTTGGTATAGTTCACAAAACGCTGCTGGTTATAGTAAATGTAGTTGATCCAGTCCACATTCTTATTAGGTTGAATCCAGACAAAGATGGATGTAAAACCAGCTGCTATTTGGTTTATTGCTTTGTATTCATCAGGTACGCCTCTTGGTACGCCAATGCTATCGATGTAGACACCGTTATCGAAAGATTGCTTTGGTGCCTCTCTTTTTCTCCTACTCAACCACTTTGGCTTTATTTCAAGTTCTCTTACGAAACTGCTTGCTGGAACTGGGAAAATGTAGAATGGCAGAATTAACTTTACAAGTGCACAAGTTCCCTTCCAGGGAATCATAAGCCTTGATCTGAGTTTGTTGTCTCCACATAACCACCATACGTCTGCTAAACTATGAGTTTGGTTCTCCAGAAATGGATTAATTGCCATTCACAGTAACATTGCAATAGTTCTGTCCCATATTGCCATAATTTTTCCCTGTGCCATCTCTGGAAATGCACATATACGAACCTGGATAGGAAATCGCTGCAGGCGGTTTCTCAACTTTGCTTATGACCGGAAAATGCTGAGTTTCATCTTTGCATTTATCTTCAGTTTTGTTGAAGTATAATTTCAACAGACACGTTAGGTTACCTTCATCTTGCATCAATGGGACTGTTGCTAATTGCTGTTTACCTTCAGCACAAGAAATACAGTTCTCACGATGTGCTTCTCGGGTACTATATCTAACCCAAGATAACCATTCATTATGGTGTACGAATCCCGTCTCGAGTAACAATTGTTCTTCTTTGGTGAAGGCAAAATCTGCTTTATTTGTAGCATTTTTAAGGCTTTGTACTTTAAGTTGGAGGGTCTCCAAAGGATCAGTTCTAGTTGGAAGAGACACTCCGATTCCATAAACTCCTGAATCACTTTCTTGTGGTGACACAATGGTTATAGTAACTACTCCGGTACCTTGGAAATGCGCAATTTTTATTCTTTGTTGCCTGCTTTTATCTTTCTCTGGTATCACTGCACCACTTGTTTCCCATCCATTCACATCTGTTGACCACCAAACACTTGATCAGGATGTACAGTCTCTATTGCACAAGTATTTTGCACGAGTCAAGAAATTATTATTGTTCCATTTAGAACAGTCCAAAATTCCTTCACAAAGTTTCACCTTAAACACAGTAGTAACACCGGTTTGTGCTTGCAGCACCACCATTCCTTTTTCTCTTGCAACTGTTCCTTCTCGTATGGACATATTTACTTTCGCCACCAAAATCATCATCATGTGACAGCTCAAGTACCAGTTGAACATGGCCATCCTCCCTAAGGACTACCTCGTGCCATTGGTTTCTTCACTGGGTTTGAGACGAACTAACCCCTATTGGGCTAATCCCCCTTTGTAGCCAGACTTTGCGCTCAGAGGTCTGGTGGAGTTTGACCAATATCAATGGCAGAAGGAAGAGCCTTGAATTTTTTACAGTGGGTGATATGAATCCACGAAGTCCTCTCAGTGATCTTTACAGCCGTAGGTGTCGAGATAAGTACTTGGTATGGGCCTTCCCACCTGGGGGATGACCAATTCTTTCTCTTCACAATTCGAATCCACACCCAGTCCCTGGGTGCCACGCTTAACAAGGTTTCGTTTCTGGAATCTGCAAAGGAGTCATTGGTTACAAGAAATTTGACATTTAGCAGCTTCTTCATATAATCCGCTAGATCCTCACCCCCCCCTCACGTTCTGCTGGAAACAATCCTTGCCACTGCGGGACGTAATATGGTCTCCCAAACAAAAGTTCAAATGGTGTAAGTCCTTTGTAGGAAGGTGAGATTCGCATGCACAGGAGTGCCAATGGAAGGCACGCAGTCCATGACCTATGTGTTTCTGCCATTAGTTTGCGGAGCTTACCCTTCAAGACACCATTGTATCTTTCCACCAGTCCAGCTGATTGGGGATGGTAAGCACAATGATTTTTGAGATCAATTTGAAACACTTGACCCAATTTCTGAACAATCTGGTTAACAAAATGAGACCCATTATCACTGTAAATGCGTCTTGGTAGGCCAAATCGGGGAATTATTTCTGTAGTCAAAAGCTTTGCTACTGTTTGTGCATTCAGATGCTTCACTGGAAAAGCTTCTACCCATTTAGAAAAAGCATCAATAATGACCAAACAGAACCTTTTTCCCTCTGAGGGTGTCAATTAAATAAAGTCCATACAGAGTGTGTGGAATGGATACGGAGGGGTAGGGAATGCCTGCTGAGACTTCTTAACTCCCCCCGAGCATGATACTTTGCACATAATAAACAAGATAAACAGAATTGCTTTGCATAAGTTGAAAACCCTTTACACCAAAACACCTTAGACACTATTTGAATCATCATCTGTACTCCTACATGGGCAGGTCCATGGCTAACCAATGCCGCATACCTAAAAAGGTTTGAGGGTAATACCATTTTGCCATCTGATGCCCTATACAACCCACTCTGTTGAGTGATGCCATATTTTACCCAACGACATTTTTCCTTCTGTGTCATCAATGTTTGCATTACTTTTAGTGTCTCTAAGTCTAAGAGGTGTCCGGGCTCCAAATTATTATCATGTCAAAAAATCATTTTCTTTGAGCTGCTTTTTGCAGCCATATCAGCAAGGGCATTTCCCCTGGAGACAGGATCTTTTCTGTTGGTATGTGCAGAACATTTACATATCGCTATCTGAAGTGGTAGTTGCACTGCATCTAACAACTGTAAAATTAAATCTCTGTGATTTATTGGTTTGCCTGTCACAGTAACCATTCCCCTATTCTTCCATAGTTGAGCGAAAACATGTACAGTGGAGAAAGCATATTGACTATCTGTATAAATTGTCACTTTTTTACCCCCCCCAAGGTACAAGCTCGAGTCAAAGCCACCAACTCAGCTGCCTGTGCAGAATAAATGTTTGACAATCCTTTTGCCTCCAAAACTTCAGTTTCTGTGGTGACAGCATACCCTACTAGTGTTTTTCCTACAGTGTCTTTCTTTGCTGATCCATCTACAAACAAAACGAGATCAGAATCTATCAACGGAATATCTGTTAAATCTGGTCGGGGAAGTACTTTGTCATGAATGCTCTCTAAACAAACGTGTGGAGTACCTTCTTCTGGAGTCGGCAAAAGTGTTGCCGGATTAAGAGTAGTACATCTTTCTATGGTCATATGAGGCTGTGACAGCAGCACTGTCATACACGACAAATGTCGACTAGGAGATAAAAAGGTTATCTTATCTTGCAAAAGTATAGTAGCTACTGAATGTGGAACCCGCAATTATAATGGGTGAAACAAAACTAATGATGCTGAGGCTTGTACTGCCATGGCGGCCGCCACTACAGCTTGAACACAATGCGGCAATGCCCTTGCAACAGGATCTAATCTGGAGGAGTAGAAAGCTATCGGCCTCTGTTTATCCCCATGTACTTGTACCAGAACCATATCATATATCCTCCCTTACAATCAACCGTTTGTACAAACGGCTTAGAATAGTTCGGAAAACCCAAAACAGAGGATCCTGCTATCAATTGCTTAATTCTAATAAATGTCTGTATTGCCTTATTTGTCCACTGTATATTATTCTTAGCCGCCATGGGAGTATCATAGATCAGTGCAGTCAATGGCCCTACTTCCTCAGCATAGGTAGGGATTCAACTTCTACAAAAATTAGTCACACCTAAAAAGGACATCATCTCCCGCTTAGTCGTAGGCATAGGTGCCTCAAGAATTGCTTGTTTTCTTTTGTTCTCCAATTGTCTACCTGCCTGCGAAATTAAATAACCCAAGTACTTTACTTGTGCTTTCCACAATTGTAGCTTTTCTTTATTTACCTTATGTCCTTGCTCAGCTAAAAAACTAAGAAGGGCAAGGGTATCCTTTCTACAACTTTCCTGCATGGGTGAGGCCAACAAAATATCATCTACATACAACAGAACCTGGCTTCCCTCTGGGGGAACAAACTGAGCTAAATTCGCAGCCATTTCTTGTGCGAATATTGTCGGACTCTCACAATAGCCCTGTGGCAATCTGGTGTAGGTGTATCTTTTACCTTGATAAGTGAATGCAAACCAAAATCTACTCTCCTTATGTAGTGGTATGGAGAAAAAGGCATTGTTTATATCTATGACCAAAAAATATCTGTGCTGAGGTAATAATCATTAAGTAATGTATAGGGGTCAGGGACCACAGGTGCTCTTGAGATCACAGCCGAATTAACTGCTTGTAAATCCTGAACCAACCTCCATGACCCATCCGGTTTCTTTACAGGAAACAACGGAGTATTGCAGGGAGAATCTGGGCATTCAACAAGAATTCCTACCTGTTTTAGCTGCTCAATGACTGGCTTAATTCCTTCCTCTGCTTGTTTACTTAGCGGGTATTGGTGCTTACGAGGTCTAAAACCTGACTTTGGAGTTATACAAACTTCACCTGCTGTTTTCATCAGTCCTACATCCCCTTTACCTTTTGACCATAAATCTACAGGTAAGGCACTTAACGCACTATCTTCCTCTTGAGTTAGGAGGATTTGTCATGCCATTTCTGTTTTGTCATCCCTGAGGTGCACACTTGGTTGTGCCCAAGACACCCAATTTAATCTTTGTACCTGGATCTGTTGATCCTTCAACTGTCTTTCGGACATTGTGTCCCAATTTGTTACCTTTTTTGCCAAATCTACCCAATGTGTCCCCACTGCTTTAGTAATTGAAATATGTGGGCTATAACCTGAGCGATATAAAGAACTCATTTATTTGGTCAAAGTACAGGTCACTACTGTATTACCTTGCTTATCCCAAAACATATCATTCAAAATTATCCTTGCACATTTGTGCCTAAAAAATTCTTTTTCAAATTCTTTATCCGGACCAGGGGCCTGTCTGTAGTACATAGTACAATGTAAGTGCGCCGCAACCTGCGGTGACCCGCTCCTAGATTTACTTAAAGCTAGGTTGATCAAATCTGTATCAACCCTCCCTGGCCCGTTTGAAATCAAGTCCTGGCTATACCAGTAAAACAAGTCTTGTACTCCTTGTACCACCAAGCCATCCGCTAACCTTTTCGCCTCAATGCCTTTAGGTGTGGGAATTGCCGCTATTCCAAACAAATGCATCAAATCTCTTCCCAGCAAATTAACTGGACAAACTTTCGATATAATTACCCTACACCTAACAGTTTGGTTTGTTTGTGGATCTGTGAACAATAGAGGATGAGACAGTGGTTCCTTATAGATTTTCCCGTTTGCCGCTTTCACAAGGACAAACTCATCTGTTTCGCAGTTTGGGGGTAGAACTGCTGGACCCAAAAGTGTACGCGATGCACCTGAATCACATAAAAACTCCACTTTCTGTCCCTCAACCAAAAACTCTATCATGGGTTTTTGATCCAGATGCATAGCAATACCCAAATGTGCCAGGTTTATGACTTCACAGTCACAATCCCGCCCTTCCTTAATTTCCTGGGTGTCCTGACATTCATCGCAGAGAGTGTCTGCCTCATCATCATCACAATCATTCTCGCTTTCTTCTTCTCTACAATAATCACAATAATGAATTTGACGCCTTCCTTTCCTATCATATAGTCATGCGGAGCCCTTGTTCATAAGCTGTGGGGGATGTTGCCACTCTTCGCAGTCGGCAGCAAAGTGCCCACGTCTACCGCATTTAAAACATTCTCCACGTTTTAACCTCCCCTCATATTCCTCTGAATGTCCACCCTGTTTATACGACGTGTCCCATTTCAGGCTCCCACGTTTCTGTACGCCACCACGGCGCCCTTGCCCCCTTTGGTCCTGTACCAAAAATATACCACCATCATCCCCTACTGCTAACACTTGTACTTTCTTTTTCTTTTTCAAATTGAAATGTCGCTCAGCATGCCGTGCATATTCAAACGAAGGTTGCATTCTACATGTTCTGTGAGCAACCATATGCTTACTTTCTTTTTCTTTTTCAAATTGAAATGTCGCTCAGCATGCCGTGCATATTCAAACAAAGGTTGCAGTCTACATGTTCTGTGATCAACCATATGCTTAGTTATAAAACTATTTATCGGAGCCTTAAAACCTTTAAGAAAAGCGTTTTTCAATTGCTGTTCCTACGGACTATCAGTAGTCTGATCCTGCAGAATCATCATTCCACAATGGTTATTGAACACTTCTGTCAATCTTACAATATAGTGATCTACAGATTCATCATCATTTTGGATGCACTGATTTATTACTGTCCAATCTGCTCTTGGACGCCACTTATCAGAAATTCTCTTCAACAGATCAGTGACTCGCGTGTCTAACACCCCAGAATTATGCTTTAATGTAGTGCCGTCATCTGCCTTACATGTCCAAGTACCACAAACTAAGTGCCAATCTGGACCTAGGATTTGTCGCACTTCTTGTTCTACTTTTAAACCATTTAGATGATAACTTAAACGCATACCAACTATGTCCTCAGAAAACTTTTGAAAATTAACCTTGGGATGAGGAATACCATCCGTAGCTCGTTTTATATCCTCTCTAGCCCAGGGACGATAAACTAAAATAGTTGGCTCTTGTCCAACATCCCCTGCTTGTGGGTTTGCAACTTGTATTAAGGAAAGGGCTTCTGAATGGTCAGAAAGTTTAATGGTCCAACGTCCTTGCCCTGCTGGTCCCGACCTTAACTGCATAGGTTGGTCTACCTGTTGCAAAGCAACCTTGGGCACTACGGGAATTTGCGGGTAAATTGGAGGGGTCACAACGTTTCTTCGAGCAGCCAATAACCCACCCTGCTGTACAGATCCCACATCTTCAGACTGATATTGAGGAGGTTCCGCCGGTACAGCAGCAGCAATTTCCCCATACGGTGGGGCAGTTGCCTGCCTTTGTACCGCACAAACTGTATGCTCATCCTCCTTATATAAAAATAAAGCTACTTTTCCACTTGGCACCAGTGATCCCTTTTGATTTATTTTTTCTTTTTCCTGGCACTGTTTTTCTTTTATAGCTCATTTATTTTCCTCTTCTAACCATTTTTGTGCTTGGGGAAATCCCAATTGTCTTTGTTTTTTAGTTCTAGTTCCTGCATCTCTTTTCAAATCTCTAACCAATTTTGCACAGGCATTCTTATTCAGTGTACCATCAAAATCATATCTTGGCTTCCACTTTTTCAAAAATTTAACATTATTTTTGTTTAAACCTTTCATATACTTAGCATCAACATTTAAACGGGCATCACTCTCACACTTGCAGCAACTCAAACCCATGTTTCCCCTAGATTTCTTATTTTACCCCCCCCCCTTTTTTTTTTCCTCAGGTATTTAGGACTGTATCAAAATTATTTTACAGGGCTTATTATAAAATGGGACTATCTTAACAGGTGACCCTAACAAAATAATCTTAACAAGTAATCCTACCCATCCTTAACTAAAAATAAAACCTTGTCGACAAGATTAAATTAAATTAAAAGAAATTTATTTTTCATCCTACCTGAGCCAGATGAGACTCCGTTTCCGCTTTTCGTTCAGAAACCGTCCCTCAGATAGAGATCAGAGAGCGGCCGGCCTCTTTTCAATGACAAATCAGTCAGAGGGCTTTCAGTCGAGGGAATCTTAAGATGAGAAACCCTCACCTGCACAGGTTTTTCGGTCTCTCTGTCGGTCTGATCCGTATCTTTGTAGAGGTTTCCGGTCCGAAGGACCAAAATGTCAGAAGAAAAAATTCAAACGAGTCGCATCTGCCTCAGGCGATGAATTTTCCTTTATTAGCAGCTAACCAGATTACACAGCATGTTGGCCAAGATGTCCGGTCTGGACTGATCTGATCTCCTCTGATCTGATCAACTTGTTTACTGACATCAACTTTTATACTGCAAGCAAAACAACTTTTTGTTACATTTCTGACCGTTGACAGTTGGCTATGAAAAACATATAGGAAAAACATGTTTATCACAAATTACCTCAAACCCACAGCTAGTACAGAATGTTCAAGAAGTACAAAATGTTCAATTCAACAACGGTAGCTCAAATTTTCCAGGACACACAGCCTGCCCCAGTAAATTAACTCTTACTTGGCCGTGCGTCCTTATCCCAGGCTTCACTGAGCTATAACCAAATCTCTTTATTCTGAAAAGCAGAAAACAGATATCATTCAGGTTCATAAGCAATGCTGCATTTTGTTCACAGATGAGGCCCATCTTTGATAGGCATATCCCAACAAATAACATGTTCACTTTGCAAGAACAGGAAAAAGACAAATAACAGTATGTTTTTAAAACTTTTTCTCTTAACGGTTTGCAATTACTTCATCATGTTACCACTCCTGGATGAGAAAGTAAAAGCAGTCTATATTCCATTATGTAGTGCAATAATTTCTTGGGGAAAAGGTACATATCAAACCTCCACAATGCATCACATGATTTAGAGACCATATGTACATCTTGATACCTCTATCATGTGTTAAAATAATATTAAAATATAATTACTATATTCTAAATGAAATACTAACACCTAAAAGGAAATAAATATTAAAAATGACACTTTTTTTACTATGGCTAATTCCAATTTGTGCCCATGTTTATGGATTATCACTGTAAATTATTCTCTGGTGTTAATAAGGGATTTTTGAAGTACAGCTTTGCAGGACATAAATCCTAGGATTCAAAGAACTCCTCTACACCCATGCTAATTGCTCAAGGTGAGTTGATCAAGTAACATGACAAAGATAAATTCTTCTTCAGAGACATGGTGCAGTCACACTGAGTACCATTGCATTAGTGTCTAATTACCATATCTCCAAAAAGAGCAATGTGCATTTGAACCTGACTGTGCAAACGCTCTTTCTGGCAGCACTATGCATCATATTAGCAAAGGCACCCCTCCTGCATGAATACATGCACACACACATTCAAAAATCTATGCACACACTCCCAAGATAGCCCCTCACATCCACTCATCCTCAACAAGCCCTACTACATTTGCTGTCACTTATGGAAACACCCACATATCTTCATACATGTTCCAACATGCAAATGCACACACACACACACACACACACACACACACACACACACACACACACACACACACACACACACACACACACACACACAAACACTGACACACTTCCACCCCCATAGCTCGGATGTACTTTCCTGTACCTCAGTTATTCCCATAGGAGTGAATGGGTGAGTGTTGTCTTTTTATGGTCTTCACTTTTTCCGCCTAAACTAAAATTTTACTTGACCAAGCAATCCAATGAATCATCCAGCCAAGTAAATCAGGAGTCACAAACATTTCTAGGGGAGATCACATGTCAAATTAGCATTAGTCATTCACTCAGACTGCAATGTTAGCATAAGGCTTCACCTGGGAGACTGCCCTCCATGCTACAGTCCATGTGAGGAGAAAACCATAGTGTTACAGTAGTTTGTGAACTACATGGGCTTGCTCTGATGGTGAAACTTTCTGAAATAAGGCTTCTGCATCATTGTAAACCTTTCTGACTTTCACCCTGGTCTTTAAATATACACGATGCATCAATCTTTGCTTCCCTGAAATTCTCAGGCATGAAGACTATATAATCCAGTTAACCTTGTCTGATTTTCCGAATGCTATTGTATAGCATAAAGCATGAAATATTTGGTCATTATACTGATGTTTGGAGTTGACCATGGAAAACTTTATGTTGGCATGCTAGTAGGATTTTGACTGCAGGCACTCTGAATAAAGTTTTATGAAGATCAAACATACATTCACACAGTATATTGTTTTCAGTGTTAGTGAGTAATGCACACACATCAAACTGATTTTTTTTCTGTATTCTTAAGCCATTATGCCATGTCTTGTTTGTATCATATTTTTATCCTGTTTTTTTTTTGTAGTATCTGTTAACATGCCTTTTCTTTATCTTAAACAGAATGCAACCAGTTTACATGAATAAGACATTATGTAAAGGTAGTCACTCACTGATCAGCAAATTATTAATATGGGCAGTGTATCTGTGCACTGAATAAAAAGCCATCTCATAAAATCATAGGCTTTCTCAAGAAAGCTACTATATACATTTTCTGAGATACAAGGGGCCTCACAGCAAGAAGTTCCCTGTATCGCTTCTCAGTTGGGGCGCTTTCTGTGCAGTCTGTATGTCCTCCCTGTCTTCATGTGGGTTTCCTCCAGGTGCTCTGATTTCCTTTTACATTCCAAAGACATGCTGTGCGTGGATTGGACATTCTAAACTGGCCATATGTGTGAGTGTGAGTGTGGTATGGAAAAACTACAGTGACAGGGCTAGCCACCCGGTGGTGTAAACCTTGAGACTAGATGATTGTCACTGTTGAAGCAACACCCCTACTTCATGTGCAAAAAATGTTAAAAAGGGCTGATGGATGGATGGATTGTTTGTGGATATAAGGGCAAGGAGTCTTTCAATTACTTACCATGACTGTAACATTTTCTAAGTCAGATGCTTTACTCTTAGTTTCATAGAGAAGAAAGCAAATAAAATAAAATAAACATACTCTGATTTCATCAGGAATCTGTTGAGATTGTTTTACAGCAGAAATGTAAGGTCTCCAGCTAGTTTGTTAAAATATTAGAATTAGGAAGCCTGCAGGTGGCAGTGTTAAACTTTTTACCAGTATAAAACATTAAAAAATATTTCTTAAACGTGGGTATTAAGTAGTGTATAAAATCAAAGCAAGTATTTCAGAAGACACATTTGGAAACTTAGGAAAACACATTTTTTCCATTTACTTTATTTGTAGGCCTAAATCAAAAGTATCATAAATCAAACATGGTATTACTTTATGTGGCATTACAAAGCAAATAGTTGGAAAAAGTACCAGTTGAGTTAAGAGTTAAATCATGTTTGGCAAGAAGGTAACAGATATGACTGTGCCAAGTTTGCTGAAATGGCATTTAGTATATATATATATATATATATATATATATATATATATATATATATATATATATATATATATATATATATATATAAGCAGTTTACTGTTCAATGCCAGAAGTTGAAAGGGACTGTTCTTTATTTTTATTTATTTTTCTACAGATTGTTTTTCCACCTCCATATTCTGAGCCTCTGTGAGTCATTCTTTCTTGATCAGTTACTGCATTTCTCCAAATCTTTAAAAAAAAAATAAGTGAGAGAATACAGCTGCGGTTTTAACAAAATGCAGCAAATACACAGCAATGCAAAATCCACTGCTGGCTGCTAAACAATGGCAACTGTTTTTACATCAGTACCAACCTTACTGTTCTACCTATGACCTGTTAAAACCATCTGTATTTTATGAGTCCATTTCTACAAAGAGGAATTATTATATGAACCCACTAGTCTTTCAATGAAAGCCAAGCTTTTCTACAGTACATCTAAGCCTGACACCTCCAGCTACATGCATCCTCTTTACCTATGTCTTTCACTATCCTGTTTATTCCTATTGCATGGAAAAAGAAACAGACGGTAACGACCGTCAGCTAGGTTCAATAGGGCAGCGATGAGACACCGGCTCGGACTAAATAAAAACTTTAATAAAACACTTCCAAAACTATAACATCCATGTTAAGCATGCAGATTTAAAAATAATAAATAAACAATGAATAAATATAAACACATAAAACTGACATACTTAATCTAAATCATCAATTATTAGATTATATATAAACTGTACCATTTTTCATAAAGGACATATTTGTTTGTACTTATTTATGTATTAGCCATTTCTCTTTTCCAGATAGGTACTCATTTTAAACCTGGTTCCCGGTTTCATACTGTTCTTGGTTTCGTTGCCTCTCCCTTCTTACTTTCTCATTAAGATCTCCCTCCCTTTCCATTCCACTAACTATCCTTATAAAATTGATTATTAATAAATTTTATCCTCATTATGTTTATTTATATTTTATTATATTTATTTTTTATGTTCTCGCTTTTTTTAGTTATAGTTTTCCTTTAATAAATACATTTAACTGCCTATATCCTTTTTTTATATTATAAGCACAATTTTTTAATAACATTTATTTTTAAATTATATTTTTTGTGTGTTAGTTTCATCCTTTAAACTTAATGTAACTCTTGTTGATTATCATCCAGTGTACACATCACACATACCTTCATACACCTGTTACATATTAGTTATTTCTTACTGTTCTAATAACCATCATTTTTATTTCCTTTTATTTCATGTTAGCATTTTATTATAAATACTTTTATTACTCATATAATATTAACTTATAAAATCTTCCACTATTAAAGATTTCCAATTTTTCATAATAATATTGTAGGTATATTTTGTAGGTAAAGTTAATAGTAAAACCACCTATATACTAACATATAGAAAATAGCCAAAATATCTTCCAAACTGGATAGGCAGTAGTTAGAGAGTGGTAAGTATTGGATATGAAATATATTTTCACACTTGGTAAATATTCCACTTATGTTTTATCTTCTTGGATGTTTTTATCATGGAGATATACTTATATATATATAGCGAAGGATATATATGTGATTTTCAAGTATGATTTAGAGGAAAGTATCCTTGAAGATTTTTTAGGGACTGTTGATTTAACAGTAATCTTAGGAAACACCCAATATTAACCTAATATGTATGGGAATTGTAATGGATGATAATAATTTTATATATTTTGTTATTTAGTACTATAAACAAACAAAAGGAGTGGCAATGGGGGCATCTTGTGATCTTGTGCCCCTATGTCAGAAATACATATGGTTATGTTGGTATCTGAAGTTTAAATTAAATATTTTAGATATTCCAGAGTAAGTATTATTTCATTATATCTGATTTCTTTCATGTATATTCAATATATAGAATAGAGAAGAGAATATATTAATAGATATAGTGAATTTAATATTTTAAATATTAATTTACATAAAAGTTTACATATATTTTTGTGATATATTTATAAGACATTTAGATATATTATATTATTATTAATATATATGAGAAATGAAACATTTTGGATGGGATATTAGAATTTCGAAGTGGAATCTGAATATATTAGTTTACATACTATTTTTCAAATTGGAAAATTAAAGTAAGGAGAATAATTTATACCAGATGAGGTAATGGAAAAGGAGATGGTTTGTGAAAAGATGGAATGATTAGATGTCCTATGTTATTAATATTAGAGTGATTTAGGTAAGTTAGAGATGTAGTTATCTAACTAGGACAATTTTATAAAAAATAAGGTAAAAATATCCCCATTTTAGGTATGGAGTAAATTAATAAGAATAGGTTCCAAATGAAATAAATTTGTATATGTAGTATAGTGTATGATATATAGTATATAAAGTAATGAAATTATTAAATATCAATCATAATCTGGATAAAAAAAGATATAGTAAAATAAAGGTAAAAATAATATAGGCCCAAAACCTAGTTTGTATGTAAAAATACAATAGGTTATAAGAAAATACTTACAACATGGTTCAATAAAAAATGAACACTAATAAAAAATGGGACAATAATCATATGTACATCATGATGTGTGTAATATGGATGATATCAATGAACTGGATTATATCAACAAGATTAAATGTAAGTTACAAAAAAAAAAAAATAAAACAAAAAAATCAAAAATATAAATGCAAATGTGTATTATGTTTAATGCTTATATAAACTGATAGGCAAATGGCAGTTACGTAACAGATTTACATATAAAAAACTAAAAATAAAAAAAAAAAAGATAACAACACTTTACATAATATATAAATAAATATAATAATGGGGATAGTTTTAATTTGAAGGTTTATATTATAGTTTTTAAGTCCATGAAAGGAAATTCAAAGGCAGTACTAAGTAGAGGGAGACTATCTGGCAAATAAGAACGAATGCAGCGAGGGAAAATGAGTATATATATATATATCTATAACCTTTTTCTTTAATTCTAAGTAAGGTAGAAGTAACATGTTTCCTTCAATGTTTAATAAATATATGATAATATAGTAAAGTATTATTTTTTATTTTTAATTTTAATTTTTTATTTTATTTTTACATCATATATAATGGTAATACATATTTTCTAGATGCAAAGGTATGTATGTTTGTAATACAATTTAATTATACATAACTAAGTACTATTAGAATAATTATATGTTACACGATACGTATTTATTTTTATCAAGTCATGACAGTCACCATGTGAAGTCACGAGATGTTATAGATAAGTTTTTAAGTTTTATTTGCAAGAACAATATGTTTTTTTTTTTAAATCATAATGCACAATCTGTATGATATAGTATATATATATATATATATATATATATATATATATATATATAGATATATATATATATATAATCTATTAATTAATGATTTAGATTAAGTATGTCAGTTTTATGTGTTTATATTTATTCATTGTTTATTTATTATTTTGTTAAATAATAGCACTTGCACTTTAAATTTTGTGTCGCACATTTGGCACCAAAAAGTTTTTAAATTAGCGTATTGATACACAATTAATTGTTCTGATGAAGTCTGCATGCTTAGCAGATGAAAGCGCTTAACGTGGATGTTATAGTTTTGGAAGTGTTTTATTAAAGTTTTTATTTAGTCCGAGCCGGTGTCTCATCGCTGCCTTATTGAACCTAGCTGACGGTCGTTACCGTCTGTTTCTTTTTCCATTTCTGGTGGTGTTCTGTGTTTGACGTTCGAGTATTCCTATTGCATGTTTTCATCCCATCTCCTTCTTCCATCACCTATAATGGCTCTGCAGCAGAAAATGTAAACTCATCATCATCCTTATCAACTCCCTTTTTTCCATTTCCTACGTCGGGTCAATGTGTCATATTAAATGCTGCCATTTCTCTTGTGCCACTCTTATACCTTGTTAGACAGTCATGCCTGATGGTCACAGGTCTTCTCTTAAACAATCCATCCACATCTTTGCTGGACGCCCTTGTTTTTTCCCTCCTTCTTCCTGTCTGTCCCAAATCTACTTCGGCAGATTATCTTCTTCTTTCCAGCACATGTGCCTGAAACACAGTAATCTGTTTTCTTTGACCTTCTCGGCAATTGGAGCAACTTGGAATTATGCTCTGTTGTTCTCATTTCTTCATCTGTTCCACAGTATGTATCCTACCACCCATGTCAGGCACTTCATCTCCATCACTTCCAGCTTCCTCAACTGTTTTGTCTTCACTGCTAAGGTTTTCCTCACATTCAGTAGTACTGGTTGCTCCACTGTTTTCTGCCCTTTACTTTTCAGCTTCTTTTGTATTCTCTCATACACTATCTACCAGACTCTGTGCCATTTGGCTACAACCCCTCTGATTCTAGCTTTGACCTCCTTATTCAGACTTCCTTTCTCATTAAACACTCCTCCCAGATACTTGAAGCTGTAAACCTGTTCTCATTTTCTTCTGATTTCCTCCATTTGATCCCATTATGACTCTTATCTATACTCAGTTTCATCCCATGTGCCTTCAGTTTTTCATTCCATTCCCCTGTCCTTCCTTGAAGTTCTTGCTCGGAGTCTGCCTGTAATGCCACATACAGCAGCTTTGTTGATCTGTCCCCTCTGACTTGTTTGCTAATGTAGTCCATCACCAGTATGATCAGCAGTGGGCTCAGAGCTGAACCCTGATGCACACCTACTTCTACTGGAACCCCTCTGTAAGTCTAAGCACTGTCTGTATTTATGTCATTGGGTCTTTGTATATAGCCTACACTAATTTTATCAATATTTCTAGGACTTGGCATCATTAAAGACTGCCCAAATCAGCTTTCTTGGGACCTTGGTCATATTCTTTCTGCAAATATAGGAATGCCTTGTTGGACTCTCTTCTCACCTCTAGCTTCTTCACACTGCAAAAATGAGGTTGGTTGTGCTACATCCTGATCTGAATCTAAACTGCTCATCTCCTATCTAACTTTCTATTGTACTGCATATTTTCTTATCAGTTACCCTTTCCAGAACTTTCATGCAATGTGACAAGAATTTGACAAGTCTGTACTGTCCAGATTGAGAATATCCCCTTTGTTCTTGTACCGGAGCACTAGAATGCTTATTCTCCAGTCATCTGGGATTTGCCCTTCTCTCCATACTGCTATGAGTACCTTCAGAAGCTATTTCTCCTGTAGCTCACCCATCATCTTGGTTATGCGTCCTCTGACCTCATCAAAGCATGCTACTTTCTCTTAGTGCTGTTCCTACATCTTCTAGTGTGGCCTCCTCTTTTTTCACTATAGGCTGCATTTGAGGCAGTATAACTTCTGTGGGGTTTTCTTCATTCAGGGGCTGATGGAAGTACTCCTTCCATCTGCCTTTAATGTCCTGCGGACTGGTGAGTAGGTTATTTATGACATCCCTTATGAGGGGTGTCTGATAACTATCTTCTTTATCTTTATCTTTTTGTCTTTGTCTTGCAACCTGATTGAGTTTCTTTGTGCGTTCTGCTGAGTCAATTTCCAGAAGATGGTACTGTGCCTGTATTGCAGCTGCTCTTTTAGCCTATTTTTTAACCAACCAGTATTCTTTTTTAGCATGGTTTATCTTTTCTATCTCCCACTTTTCCTGCACTCCTTTTTTTTTGATGACTTCAAGGACTTCTGCCTTTCACAACCTTATTTCCATACCTGGCTCTGCTGTATATCTGTTCTATAATCCTCACCCATGCGGTTTTGAGGAGTTGCAATTCTTCTTCTTCAATTCCACCTATTTCCTCTTCTTCCTGAGGTCCCTGAGCCTGGAGTATTTCCTTGAACTCTTGTGTTTTCTCTCCAGTCATCTTCCAGGTCTTCAGCTTAGTCTCTGTTGGCCTTAGAGCCTTCTCTGACTACTGCTTGCAGCTGATTGTGGCAATCGGTGATTTCTGCTGTGGGCTGACTGTTTCACTGGGGATGACCTTCCAATCTCTGATTCTACCCCAGTGCTCTTTCCTTACTAGGAGGAAGTCTGCATGAGTTGCATATTGGCCACTCTCGCATGTGATCTTGTGACTGTCATTTATCGAACCATGTGTTGGTTGCCATCAAGCCATTTGCATGACAGAAATCTAAAATGTGCTGTCCTTTTTTATTCCTGTTGCCCCACCCATGTGGACCCAAGCAGACCTCATATCCTGTTCTGTCTGTCCTGATATGTCCATTCATGTCCCCCATTATCAACATCACCCAGCATGTTGTCCTGCTTTATCTAGCAGGTCCTGCAACTGCTGACTGAGTGCACTCTTTTCCTTGCTATCACAACCCTGCTGTGGGGCATATACTGAGATAATGAGTATCATCCTAGTCTTACATTTGATTCTGATTGCAGTGAGTCTGTCACTACTTCTGATGACATCCCTGACTGCCTTCTGAAGCCCCTTTCTCACCATAATTCCCCACACCATTTCTAGCCTGTCCCCCTCCTGAGTAGTAGACTCTCAATCCTAATCCAAGTGTCTTTGCTGCACTGCCCTGCCATCTTGTTTCTTGGATACATAGAATGTCCAGCCACATCCATACCATCATGTCATCCACTTCCAAGCTC
The DNA here is from genome assembly GCF_019279795.1 of Protopterus annectens. NCBI lineage: Eukaryota > Metazoa > Chordata > Ceratodontiformes > Protopteridae > Protopterus > Protopterus annectens. The sequence goes on along the minus strand of NC_056748.1, from coordinate 392,982,406 downwards.
CATCCTGCCAGTGAACTTACACTAAGTGCAGCAATTCTTAGTTCATGTTTGGCAGGTTGATTGGTTTTCCATCCAGCTTTCGCTCAACAGAGCTATCTCAGGTGACCCAGACTGGGCAACTGTACACTGGCCAGCCAGGAATTTATTGACCCAGGGCTGCTGTACCTTATGGCGGGCACACACTGGCCAGTAGGGGCACACGCATCTCTCTCACCATTAGCATTGTCCCTGGCATAGGTCGGAGTAGGCTGGGTCCTCAACCCACTTATCACTGGCAAATACCCATGCCCATTTTGGTGACATTAGTCAACATGACAGAGTCACCTAGAGCCATATTTTACACCTTTGAGTGGCTAGCCCTGCCACAGTGTGATCTGTGTTCTCTGTTCTATCTTGAGGATACTGTGCACCACAGTAGATGCCCAAAGTCATTGGTCTATACAACTCTTTCCCCTGTAGACACCATGTAGAGACTGTGCTGCTGTCCACAGCTCCATTCATTAGTGAGTTTGATGTGGAAGCACTCAGCATGTTTTTCGGAGGTGGGAGGAATCCCACAACAACACAGGAGAACATGCAAACTCCAAACAGGCATTGACAGGAGGTCAGGATTGAACCTTGTACTTTGCAAGAGAGCCTCTAGTCAAATAATACTTAAATATCTTTACTCAGTCACTGCATACAAGCCCTCAGTCTTCTGCCCCTTTCCTCTACCTTCTGTAAAGTTCTGTCATATTGCTAATATGACAGGCTTCATTATGGTTTAATGACCATTTCAATGTCTCCTTTTACTACTGCTGAATTACTGTAACTTTGTAGACCTATTATTGCTTTAGTGGACTTTCCACTGACTTGTGACCCTGCAGTGATGGAAACATTTTTCTTGTTATATCTTGTATTATTCTGACTGAGGGAGTAGGACTGCACTCAGGGCCAAAGTTTAACATGCATTTGACATATTCGTAGCAAAGCTGCAATGTGTCTCTGTGCATATCCTTCTGGTTGGAGATCCTCATGCTATTCAAATCTACAGGAGTCACCATCAGGCTGAAATCATACCTGTCCTGTTTGAGGGACTGTAGAGTCCTTGCGAAGTCATGGATCCTGGCATCGAAAAGGCAGCTAAATGTAACCCTGTTTTTGATCAGCCCAGTGAGTGTAGTCAGTGGATGTAACAATGGAGTTATCAATTACTACAACATTTCCTTTTGGCTGCACAGATGTATACTTGTGGTTAAACAGTTGTTTTCCAGAGCTTTTCCTAGCTGAGCATCAAATGTGTGCCACGTATTTTATATAAAGTATGCTTCCCTCTTACTAAATGCATCATTTTTAATCTTTACACCAATTTCCTGGGCTTTTCACATTCTAAAACTTAACTAAGATTTCTGTTTAACTTTTTGTTATAACTGCTGTTCTCACGTTTTACCTTTTTCAGCCATTTATTTTAGCACTTCCAATTGTGTTATTTCACGTAATGCTACGGTATTATAATAAGTCACTGTATTCACATCAAACTTTTCATACAAGATAACACACACACATACACAGACACACAGACACACTGAAATATATGGTACAATAATTCTGTACCTAATTCTGTACTATTGCATCTTTTTTCAGCACTGCAAAAAAAAAAAAAAATATATATATATATATATATATATATATATATATATATATATAGTTCCTTTATAATCTCGAAATACTGAAATCTCGAATTTCAGTATCTCGAGACCATAAAGGCGAATTTTTAAAATAGCAAAAGTGCATAATCGCAAATTTGAATATCTCAAATTTGTGGTTATGGCTTTATGCCACGTTATGTGCTGTGGTTTGTGTGGATGGTGTCCGGTGTCGTGTGTGGATTTAGGTGTCATTTAAGGTGAGTTTTTTGTAAGGGTTTTGGGTGAGAGTTTGAGTGTATGTGAGTATGTTTGTAAATTGTACGTGTGGGTTAGGGTAGGCAGGTGAAAGTATGAGTGTGTAAGTGTTGGATGTGTTGGTGTTTGTATATGTGTGATGTGTGTGCGTGTCTGTGAAGGAGTGTGGAATGTCTGGGTGTGAGTTTACTTTCTTTTTCTGTTTGTGCAACCTTGGAGTTACTATATATACATATCTATCTATCTATATATATATATATATATATATATCACATGGGAGGTGCACAGTGGCTTGCCCCCCTACTTATTTGTAGTGTAGGTTTGTGGATGTGTGGTGTTATGTTTTTGTGTGTTTTTTTGTTTTGTACTGTGGGTATTGTGGTTGTGTGTTTGGTGTGGTGTATGCTGTGTGTTTGGGATTTCAAATTTTGCAGATTTGGGCTGTCTGTGTTTTGTGGATTCGCCTTTATGGTTTTGAGATACCAAAATTCGAGATTTCAGTATTTCGAGATTATAAAGGGGAACTATATATATATATATATATATATATATATATATATGTGTGTGTGTGTGTGTGTGTGTGTGTGTGTGTGTGTGTGTGTATATATATATATATATATATATATATATATATATATATATATATATATATATATATATAGATCTACTTCAGTAGATCGAGTTATAAGAATGCTGAAGACAACATAACCGAGACTAAAATGGTAAAACCACATAAAACCGGAACTGAACATGCGCGAATCTAATAATACTGAATTCACTTCACTGAAACAGAAAAAAAAGAAGCACAAAAACACCGAAAATAACCAGCTGATGCGACGTGATGTACCACTCCCATCCAATGCCATAACTAATTGAAAACGCACACAAAACACCCACATGTGCATCGACAAATACATATGTCCGTGTCAGAAAACAATGTCTTGCAATACTCCATAGTGCCATTTTCCACAGTACACTTCCAAAAGAACAGTGCTCAAAAACATGTCATCTCCATAATAAAATCACTCAAGCCAATTACAACTCTTTCCATCAGTGCAGTACACGTATTTCACATCTTCAGTAGTGCTGCTATCCCTTTAAGCAGTGAAACCAATTACAATTCTTCCCATCAGTGCAGTACACGTATTTCATATCTTTAATAGTGCTGCTATGGCTTTAAGAAACTCCAACACAGAGTAATCTGCTTTGTGTTCCAACAAAAACTCAAACTGTCGTTGCCTCTGCAGTAACCGGCATTTCTTAGGCGAAGGTGGACAGCCTGCACTTATCCTGATTCTCAACTCATCCACTCTGTTCTGTTCCCTGGCCAAAGTAAACATCATAACACACAAATCTGTTGCACAATTCCCCAACAAACATCTCAGACGCCTATGCCACACCTCTACAGAGTTTTGGGTACGTGGCAAAAATAAAGCATTCAACTCCCACACATTCCAAAATTGTACAGGAAACAAAGGTGGAAATCTAGACACTACAGTATGCCTAGTAGTGAATTTTCTTTGCTTCCCCAACAAGTACCAGTCTGAGAAATACTTTAGCAAATCAGAACCCTCAAGAGGAAAATTAGCACATAGTGACTGAATGGCAGGCAACACCTCATCCTCTGGCAGAAACGCTAACGCTGCCAAACACTTCACAGACAGTTGAAATCTATATGAACTGTTGTACAACCCAGCTAGCCCAAGAGACTGCAATTTATGCCAGATATTCCTTCCATAATGGAAAAAACAGCCCTTCGAAACAGCCCCATTAATATTCATTCTCACACTTTTTAAAGCTGCTATTTCAAAATCACACAACACATAGCTGACATTGATTTGAAATCCTTCTGCTGCCATCAGTTCAAACAGACAGTTCCACATCATGTTATACGATTTCAAAGACTTCTTAGACATCAGTGAAAACATCAAGGGTACTGACTTACTGTAAGATCCGTACTTAACTTATCTGTGAATGCTGTATAGCTGTCTACATACAGTCCCTTTACTGAAGTATGTTCCATCCATTAGCCATATTGTTGCTCTGGACATATCATACAGATTATTAACAGTGGTAAACACTATTACAACAGTATTACTGGCAACATCAACATATCTCCTTTGCAAAAACACTCCATCCTTCATTGGAAAAAGAGTAACATCTAAATTTCCAATGTTAAACAGTCATCTATCATTGCTATAAAGTGTTTCTTATGCACTCTCGTAATCTGTTGCAACAAACATTTCCTACTAGGCATAGTTGCAGCTAAGTCTAACGATGTAGAAGCAAGCACATCATCCACAATTAAACACGGTTTATCTCTTGATTGCTCAGCCTTTTGCTTTAAGCTACTACACACTGAATACTTTTCTATCTCACAAGGGTCCCCAGCATGATTATGGGCGACCGACTTGCATAATTCTTCACCATCATTAACATTAATGGTTATAGCCCTTCCTCAACATTTGTCTCTATATTTGTACTTACAAGCCCAGTATTTCTTAGACTTACAGGACTTTTCCAAATGATAGAGACAGCCGTCCACAACAAGCATATGCTTTCCTTTTTGTGACCGCATCGTATCATACACAGTTCCAATACTTCCTGGAACGCCGTACATCACATCAGCCATCTTAACTTTCCAATACTTCGTACAACAGGTAAAAGTGGTATACCCTTTTTATAAAATTTCTCAGCTCAAACTAAGTGGAATAATAAATCTCTCTGAATTACTGTAGCACATATTAAAGTAATATACTGGTTCATACTATGTTACTAGTCACAGATAATATACGGTATTCAGTAGTTTTCGAATATATAGTAATCCACATTTTGCACTTTCGGTAATGTGTGCTTTCCGCGTTTTAGTCTCGCTTATGTTGTCTTCGGCGTTCTTATAACTCGATCTACTGAAGTAGATCCATATATATATATATATATATATATATATATATATATATATATATATATATATATATATATCATGTTCATCATTACTGCTCCCACTCCATCATTACTAAATGGAATTTATTGAGTTTTAATTATTTCTTTATCATACAGACCTCCTCCCCAACTGTAAGTGTATAATTGTTTTCTTTTGCTTTCTAGAACATCTCTATCTAGTTGTAGTTGTTTTAAGTCTTCCGCAGCTACTTGTGTTTAGCTGCCTTCAGATCATTAATACTAGAAAACTGCTATTTTAATTAAAATATTGTTCTGTATTTTGTTTCTATTTTAACCTCTTTCCTTTTGTTTGTTTCTGTTAGTGTGACACCCCACCACTGGACCGGTAATCAATTGTGTTTCCTTGCTGCCATAAAGTAATTTAAATTCAACTATTTTATCTGAAATTAACCTTCTGTATTCCAGCTTCCACTGTTAAAATATATACATTTACAAAGTTACAACAGTGCATGTACATTTCTGTTCTTTTCCAGTGGGACACACTGTGAATCCACTTTAAACATAAGCATTTTGCAAACCCTTTTCAACACGTCTGTACAAACAAGTGTGATATGCACATAACATACAGTTCTAATACAGTTGTAACACAAGTGTCTTACATGAATCATTTTGATATTCACCAACGACATATAATTATTTACAAAATTCTATACAGATGTGCTGGCAGTATCTCCCTTTGTCACACTTCTATATAAAAAATGTTGATATTCACAAGTGACATATAATTATTTACAAAATTCCAAGTAGCTGGGCTGACAGTATCTCCTTTCATGACAGTTAGAAATAGTTCCTCTTCTGTATCTCTGATGTGTTCAGTTTCTCTGTGAGTCTGTTATTTTGTATTATGTTTAATTTCAGTTTTTGTCTTGTTTTTCTTCCCTTTAGATTGCACCACTTTGTTTTAATGCAGTGTTCAGTGACTTTGATTATATTCTTTTCTTATGACTCCTTTTTGCCTGCAGTTTTTGTTTTCATCCTTGTGTTTAGTTTCCACAGTTGCTACTTCTTTTTATTTTTCTTGCCTTTTCCCATTTCATATGTCATTAATTGTATTATGAGTTGGTTAAAACTGACTGCTAAAGTATAGATCAAATTGAAATTCATTTAAGAACTCTTATGATAATGTCAGTATGTCAAGCAATGTTTGTTTCTTTGCCTTTATCCTGCTCCCCTTTGTGCTTATGATTATTATTTGAGACTTTAATCTTGCTCCAAGAGAAGTACTTGGATGGATGTTCTACAATGAATTCATTATATCTTATATTTCATTGTTTTTTTTTTTTTCACTTTTCCATTCAGAATCTTTCAGTGACTATTTCCAGCTAGAATATAATTACCCTATATGTATACACTAATGTTTTCATTTTCAAACCAAAGTTCCACCTTTTTCACTCACGTGAGACTTGGCTTAAAATAACCCTATAATTTCTCCATTATTAAATGCTCAAATCAAGTCCAGAACCCATAAGGACTTTCTCTTTTCTTTATGCTAGTTTCAAAGCTTCCCTCATTCATATCCAAAAATGTCCTCTATAGAAAATTCCATAGAACCCTTCATAATAGTCCTGCTTGTTTACATTAGGTTTGCTCTTGCAGACCCTCCACATTAGTAGTGATATTAATATTTCATCTTAGAATTGGATTTTTGAATAGCTCAGCATACTGCATTTTGGGTGACGACTTGCATACCTCTCAACTTGCAGGCAGTGAAACTAGGAATATCCAGCTAAAAATCTGGACTTCTTATTAGCATAAAATTTAAATACCAAAACACTCTCCCTGTTTCCATTGGGAATGTGTGATACTTCTCAGAAAAAATGCCTGAAAAATAGAGTGAAAACATGATGGAAAAATATACGTACATTATCAAAGAGACAGTGTAAAATCTTTAGACATTAATGAAATATATCACAAAATGTTACCATGCAAGGTTATTTATTTTTGCTTCAGAAAAGGGAGTTGTTAGATATGTTCCTTCTTTCTTTAAATTATTGTTTCCACTAGTATATTGTCATTTACTGTGGTTTTATGTGTACTAGCCAGCATACAAAAACTACATGTAATGAGAGGGATTCAGAAAATTGTGTAAAGGGGTAAATCAAGCATGAAAGTAGGAATGTGCTAAGGAGTCTAGCACCCTCTAATGCTGCACTGTAGTATCAGCAATCCAAATCATCTGGAGTGGGAATAGAACAAACAGCCTTCTAGTCTTTCAACACCAAAGGTGAGTGCGCTACCTGTTGCTCCACTGACACATGCTATCAAAAGCATCTCAGAAACAATAAAAGATATAGCAACAGTATGCAAACCACTTGCCAATGAATATTACTATCTCCCTCATCAACTTTCCAATGGCACTAATTTCTGGATCCTGTGACAAAATGTAACAGTACCCATGAAATGTCATACTTTCCACCATCTCAACTGTATCCCAATAAAATGTCAGTAGCTGGCCCAGCCTTCATCACAATAAGTGGTCAATTCATTTGTGAAAGAACTGGTGCCCAATGAAAACCTATGATAAAGGCTGAATTTGTTTTTATATAAGCGTTAAATAATTGTGTTGGGTCACATTGGATATAGGTTCACTGGACCACTAGAAGTATTGTTATTATATTTCTGAAGATTTAGGGAACTTACACAGGGTAAGGGTATTATAAACCACTAGAGGTACTCTAAATGGACACTGGTTGTAAGGAGTTTTCAGTGATTCACCAAGGAGACAGTGTCAAGCTACCTGTGTCTCTGTTTTTGGGTAAATGATGTAGACCAAAGACAACATGGAAGACAAATACCTTTGAGTTTTTGATGTAATTCTGGTCCTGTCTTTCCAGTGTAATTAAAATTGTTTTGATACACCATAATGCACAAAATAGAATTTACTTTGTGTAAAGTAAATTGTGGAATTCTACAAGGCATGATTATTGGCACATTGCTGAGTAGTGTCATTCTATGTCTAATGCAATGCCACACCTCTTTCAAGTATGTTGATTGTAATCATGTTACTGTTGCTTGACCTGATATCATGAATATCCGAATGTTCTGACTACACTGATCTTTTGCAGTTCTGTACATAGCAGACTTTCATAATTTTTTTAATGTATAACTTTATTTATGATCTCAGCCAGTATTCCTCATATAATCATTTAAACAGAAGGATCCTTGTTTTGAATGCTGTGCAAACAACCCCTTTATGAACTATAAAAAAATATATCTTTACAAGAACACTGTTGATTTGTTTTTTGAGCTTTGTGTAGGTATTTGTGGAATGCATTAATTTAAATGTGCCTCTCCCTCCCCACAAATGTGTCCTTAACATAAACCTCAGAGATTTGTAACAGTAACAGAAGTCTTGCATATATACTGCATAGCAAGCTCAAAAAGCAGAGGAGAGAAAACAAAAGAGAATCAGTGTTGTGGAATATGATGTACTGTATATACTCAAGGAATAATTGTACATATGATAACATATTTAGTGCCTTGTGTAACACTAAAGAATTTATATATTTGAAGCTGGCATTTTCCCAGCTTCCCCTTCTAAAATAAAATAACTACTGACTCAGCAAAGGTTTCAGTATTTTAATGTTCAGTGAGCAATTTATTTTCTGAGTCATGACAGCTTAGTAAATCAGGACCATAGACATATTTTGCATGATCTATCCTTTTTCTTTAAAAGACACACTATTACAGGTTTCTTCTAAACTAAAACCATAAGTCATTTAAATAGGTGTAAAAAATCTCTGTTGTTTTCACTTATGTAAATCTTAATCATCATCTTCTTTCGGCTGTTCCCATTAGGGGTCGCCACAGCGGATCACCTGTTTCCATTTCTTTCTGTCCTCTGCATCCTGCTCTGTCACACCAACCACCTGCATGTCCTCTCTCACCACATCCATAAACCTTATCTTAGGCCTTCCTGTTTTCCTGTTACCTGGTAGCTTCATCCTTAGCATCTTTTTCCCAATATACTCAGCATCCCTCCTCAGCACATGTCCAAACCAACGTAATCTTGCCTCTCTGGCTTTGTCTCCAAACCTACCAACCTGGGCTGACCCTCTAAAATACTTATTCCTAATCCTGTCCACCCTCGTCATACCCACTTATGTAAATCTTAATAGTGTTTTTAATTACCAAGTATAGATTTTAGGAAACAGTATTCTTTTAAGTAATTTGGGCTGTATCATTAAAAGTGGACATTGCAGACACATTCTTGTGCTCCAAAGAACACGCAGTCTTATACTGGAGTAAACAGTGAAGGATCCTAAATCCTTGCTTTTGTAAGACCACAAGTCAAAATGATACGACCTGAATAACAAATGCTCAGTAGGGCTATCTGCCTGAATCTTACATTTGATGTGCACAGAACGCTAGGTGTGTGCTGTTTAATGTGCTTTGTAGTTGTCTAACATGCTTAATCCACAACAGACGTGACAAGAGTAAGGATGTATAAGAAAATGGCATCATATTATTGTCACTGTGACTTGTATGAAGATTCATAGCCTGAAATTTATTATTTATTTATTTTATTTTTATTTTACATTTGTTAACCGGGAAATTCCGACTGGACCAGGCCCATTTTCAGCGGAGGCCCGGGGAGAAAAGCTCCGGCATCAAGTTATACAAATATGAAATGTAAATGTTTAGTATAGTACTGAATATAACTGCATTAAGATTTGTCATTTACTTCAAAATTTAAACACCAACATTATTTTGAGCCAGAAATCTGCTTGATGTCAAATTATTGGTGTTCCATGATAACTTTATATATAATGTTCTGTAGCTTAATGTATTCCAGGTAATGGTAAGAAGAGTCTAAACCAAAGTACATTCTATAGAAGACAGCAGAAGCTTATACTGCCATAGTTAGTTGCAAGTTTATCCGCAGAGAAGTATTTATACCCGGGTTCCTATTACCAGATCGAAAAACCGTAATCGCGAACACGAAAAGAGCGACACAGATTGCATGAAAGACAGAAATGTCGAACGACCAAAATAGCGAAAATTGAAATGTCGAAGTATAATGGTTCGCCCGTCTGCGGTATAGCTCCGTAAGGTAAGTGTGCGATAGATAGGACTTTATAGGTTCATAAGTTGGTACTAGGCTATTAGCCCTAGGGCCTATACAAGCCTAACCATAACAATTCCCTGGCTATTTCTTCCTACACTATTTACTTCCCTGGACCCCTGTCTAGCAGGGTGACTGACGTGATCTCTGGGGTGAATTTCCTTTCTCCCATCCAATCATCAAGGTTCCTTTTGAAGAGGGCCAAAGAGGCACTCTGCTTGACATGTATGGGCAATCTATTCCAGAGTCTGGGGAGTCTCTGGGTCAGGAACCTATCCCTCCAGCATGTTTTGTTTATTGTGATGACAAGGTTTAGATCCCTGGAGCGTGTGGCTCTGAGGGATTGGGATTTCTTTAAGTGTAGCATGTCCAACAGCTCTGGTTTGACATGGCCTTGTATGTTAAGCAGAGATCGCCTCTGAGTAGACGATATGCGGCAGAGTATAGCTGGAGTTTTTTAAGGCGGTCAGCATAGGGCATCTGCTTTAGGCCTGTGATTCTTTTAGTGAGGTATTTCTGCAGCCTTTCCAGTTGTTGCAGATGTCTTGAGAGGTACATACCAAACTGGGCGTTGTATTCTATAATGGGTCTAATGAGGGATGAGTATAGTGGGACAATGACCTTCTTTTTTCTGGATGAAAAGCCCTTAGTGATTAGGTGTGCCACATAAAAGGATTTTCTGACTGTTGTGGAGATGTGGTTATCGAAGGTGAGACCACTGTCCACCTGTGTCCCTAAGTCTCTTATCACACTTTCGGTGTTTAGTGTACTGCCACCTATATGGTAATTCACGGGTGCACATTTTTTCCCAAAGGGGATAACTATACATTTCTTGGCATTGAGCTTGAGCCCATGGCTCTGTCACCAAGCATCTGTTTCTGTAAGGCCCTTTTGCAGAGTATCCACATCATTTGGGGATTCAATAATGGCTCCCAGTTTGTAGTCATCTGCAAACTTTGTTAGCCAGAGTCCCTTAGTGTTGGCCTGTACTTCAGAGAAGTAGATGCCAAACAAGAGCGGTTCCAGGACTGAACCCTGAGGTACTCCACTTGTCAATTGTCTGGAGCTGGATTTGGAGTCGGATACTTTTACAGTGTGGGTTCTGTCAGTCAGCCAGTTAGAAACCCATTGGGTGACATAGGCATTAATGCCCAGCTTAGTAAGTTTATCTATGATTCCAGAGTGGGGGATGGTGTCAAAGGCCTTGGCAAGGTCTGGATAGGCTGTGTGGACCACCTTACCCATGGCTCTGGAGACTGACTTGAAGAAGTCAGTTAGGTTCAGGAGACAAGATTGGCCTTTCACAAACCCAATCTGGGTGGGGTCCAGTGTTTGAAGGTTGCCAATGTCTTTGTTTATAAGTTCCATGATAATACGTTCCATGACCTTGCAGATAAGACTCGTCAGACTGATGGGACGGTAGTTTCCCGGTTCCAAGGTGGATCCACCCTTGTGGGGTGGGATAACTGTATCTCTGCGCCACTCAGTGGGCACGAAATCTGAGGTGAGGCTATGATTAAACATGACACTTAGGTGAGGTGCCAGTTCATATTGTAGTTCATGTAGTACACAGCCCGGGATGTCATCTGGTCCCATGGATGCTGTATTCTTAGCTTTGGAGAGTGCGTTTTTTACCTGTGTGGTCATTATTACAGGAATTTGGCAATCTTCCAGTATTGAGATGGGCCATTTAGGGGGTGAGAGGGGGATGAAGTCGGCACTGAATCAGTCTGCCAGGACATTGGCAATATCCTTGGGATCAGTATATTTAATGCCATTCTGTTTTAGCTCAGAGCAGATCTGAGCATTGCCATTTAGATTCTTGACATAGTTATAGAATGCCTTGTGGTTGTCTTTGGAATCTTTGGAGGTTTTATTTTTGTAACTAGCTTTGGAGGATTTTATGAGGGATCTCAGTTTCTTACTGAGGCTGGTAAGGGAGTTTTTTGCATCCTGGGATTTTCCTCTTTACCGCAACAGTTTCTTCCTTTTGTTGTAAAGTTTGTTTATGGCAGGGGACTACCAGATTGGCTTCCTTTTATTGGATGAGAGCATCTTGGTTCTATTTGGGATGGCACGATTCATGCATGAGTGGATGTGCTTGTACAGTGCCTTAGTGTAGGATTCAGCAGTTGAACTTTCAGTTCCTGTCTGCATGGGTGTCATGAAGTTTGTCACTTCTGACTTGAGTAGCATGAAGTTGGCTTTGGAGAAGTTTTTTATGGAGGTTTCCTTACTGGGGGTGGGGGTGGGATGTGGATGTTAAGGGTGATTAGCTTATGGTCAGACCTGACTAATGAGGGGGTGACCACAGATGTGGAGCATCGATTTCCCATGTTGGTAATGACCAGGTCTAGGATATTGGAGCCCCTGGTGGGACTATAGATTAGTTGATCCAGGGCGTTGGAATTTATGAATTCCAAGAACCGTTGGGCAAAGATGTTGGTACATGAGTAGTTTTCCCAGTTAATGGCAGGGTAGTTAAAATCACCCAGTATTAGGGTGTTTTGTTCTATCTTAATATTTTCCAGTATGTTTATAAAGGTGTAGTGAGAACCTTGGGGCATGGAGAGGGGGATCTGTAGCAAGCTACAATTTGGATTGCAGTCTTACCTAGTGTTAGTTGCATCTGGAGAATTTCAGACACATTGTGTTGGGCAACTAGCCTGGTGGTGTGAATATCCTTGGTGAATATTGACACTCTTCCACCTTTAGTGTTTCGGTCCTGGTTTGGTGGCTGAAAAGTGTGGTAAGAGTTGTAGCTTGGTATTGCAGGGGTGCTCTCTGGAGCCTTGAACCAGGTCTCAGTTACTGCACAGATATCGATGTTCTCAATTTTTAGGAGTGCCTCGAGAGAGTGCATTTTGAGGTTTAGACTTCTAGCATTGAGTAGCATTACCTTCAGATTTTGCATACTTGTACCTGTCACAGTGGTGGTTTTGTCCTTTGAACTTTGCCTAAAAAAGGCACTATGGGGTGGCAAGAGCCTTAGCCAGTAATCTGAATCCCAGGGGTGACAGGTGCAGACCATCTCTGGCAAAGCATCGTGGTCTGTCAATCATGTCATCCCAGGCAGGCAGATACTGGATCCCCTTTGAATGACACCAGAAGCTTAGCCAATTGTTGAAGTCAATCATTTTGTCCTTATATTGTGGTATCCTTCTGGGCGAAGGCAGGAAACCACTCAGGGCTAGGGTCATACCTGCCTGGGCCACATGATCCAAGAGCTCTTCTATGTCTCTTTTCATGTAGTCCAGAGAGGTACGTCTCAAGTCATTCACTCCATCATGGACAATGACAGAGTCATATTTCTACTTGTTGTGGAGTGACTTGAGTGCATGCGTTATGTGGCGGATCCTGGCACCCGACAGGCAGCTGACTATTTTTCTCTTTGTTCAACCTGGTGAGTGGGACATCAGTATGCCAGACTATAGAGTCACCTGTGACTAAAGTGTTAGGCACACTGTCTTGCCTTAGGGGCTGTTGCTGGGTAGCACACTAGTGTTGTGAGCTATGTGAAACTTTGGTTGTGATTGGTGTTTGTTTGCGTTTCAACTTCAGAGGTCCTTGTTGCTTGGGCAGGTTACAGTTAAGGGCCTCTGCATATGTGAATTTAGTGTTGCTATATGTGGGTGTTGGTGGTGTGGGTTTAGAAGCGCTATGTGTTGCTTGAGGTGTAGTGTGGGTGTTAACCTTCTCCTCTTGACTGTCTAGCACAATCTTGGGTGGAGAGAGCTTTGCTTCCATTTTGGCTATGTAAATGCATCTCTCACAGGTTGTAGTGTCGGGTGGTAGGAGGAGAGGGTTGTCTGTGTACATGAGGCAATTGCTGCATTGCCCCAGTATGCCCAGATTCACCAGGTGGACAGGAGAAATCACTGGAAGCTGACCCTTGGTCATGCCTGGTTTGGTGCTTTTTTTGTACAGGAGCTGTTTTCCCTTATCTTAGCAAGGTACTTTGCAATTATAGGCTGTTTAGTGCCTATGATTAATTTCTCCTTATTAACAAGGAGAGCTGAGTGCTTGTATCAGTTTAAGGCTTCCTAGTGCTTTCCAGCAGGTATTAGAGCAAGTGCTAGTCACAGGGATGCTTAAAGGTAAGATGAAAAAAAAATGCACACTGCAGTGTGCACTAGAGAAGTTAGATGTGAAAGTAGGTAACTTAAGTTTTACCTGTTTAGAAAGTTAACTTTAGGGTTAGGATATGGGTTAAGGTAAGTGAATAGATAGGTAATGTATGTAAGATATAGTGTACTGTTAGAAGTAGGGATTTATTTAACTGCATGTATGTGTATTATTTATTTTTTCTGGATGTATGTCTGTAGGGGAAGTGTGCAGTAGTTACGGACCTTAGAGTTAGGGAGAGGTTAAGGATAGTGCATAGACAGTTGTGTATGTGGGGTTTAGGGTAGGGTTAGAAGTAGGGTTTTGGTGCTTTACTTTAGGCTAGAAGTAGGGTTTAGTTAGTGTATGTATGTGGATTATTTATTTTGTTTGGGTAGGTAATATGTAGCGGGTGGTGTGGTTGGCCGACTATGGCAGTTTGTTATTTTATTTTTCACTGTTAAGTGCGTTTGGGATTTTCACGGTTCATGTTATAGGTGTCGCCGTTTAGGTATTCACGTAAAGGGTTTTTTGATTTGGTAATATAGACCCTATAGATTTTGGTAATATAGACCCTTATACCCAATAAAGGTTGTTAAGCATTAGGTTATACTTTCAACTTTGATGTTAAAACTTCTGTCTTGTATCAGAGTATTTTTGGGAGGTATGAAAATTATAGCATCTGGCTGTGTGTGAGCTTTCTTTGCTCTCCATTTTAGTTAATCTTCTGTTTTTGTCCGACACTTTGCTTTATTCATTTTTCCTGTCCTCAGGTTGCCCTATCCAATCATTTCTTCCCCCTAAGGTGTGAGAGACAACTGTGACATTTGTTAACCTCAGGGCTGTGCTGATCACTGAGGGGTAAACCATCATTCATGGCACGTTTAGGGATTTTATGATTTAGAGTTCCTAATCCCTGTGCTGTGTCTGTGACTTCTGCTCTTGCTGAAGCAGGGGTTGTATGATTTAGGGCTCCTCATTCCTGTGATATGTCTGTGACTTCTGTTTTTGCTGAAGTGAGGGTTGCTGGATGCCCAGCTACAGTGCATTTTACCACTAAGCAAGCCACAGCCATGAATGGGTTGGTTGTGTCCCATCCCTAAGATGGGTGAGCCGATGTCAGCCATTTCACTCCAACATTCCCTGTGTAGGCTTCTTCAGTGCATAGGCCACTAATCAAAGTTTGGTTATATGGGGTGTAGTTAGGACTTCATCTCTCTGTGTCACAGAGTGGCCTTAGTTTTACTTACCATTGAATTAATGTTCTTTAATTACAGTTTGATATTGAAAGCAAGACATGTTCTGTATATCGTTCTGCATTCTGTAAGATCATTTTATTTAAAATGTGTAACTGTTGTTTCATTAATGATTTTGGATACTGAATTTTTAAACATTTTTGTCTTTCCTTTGTCTCCTATTGTTCATTATTCTACTTCCCAGGCCATACATCTGGCCTGTTCACATTTCCCTTCAGCCACTAGGAGTAAAGGTTGGGCTGACCAGAGAGAGAGAGAGAGAGAGAGAGTTTCACACTGCGGGCAGGTGAAATTTTATGCCCTAGCCTCTGGTGCTGCATTCAGTCTTGTAATTAGACTTTGGCCTCTGAAGTCAACATCCCACCTCCATGGTGACATGCCTATCTGGAGTAATGCCCTCAAGAAGACTGCAATGTGGCATTATGAGGCCATGTTCCATCTCCATGGATATCCATCACCTCTCCCATGGCCTTCTCCCCTCTCAGCCTGGCATGAACTCTGCTATGCTGTCCACGACCCTTGCAACACAGTTTCTACACTCCTCCCTGGCATAAATCTCCATCCCTCCCCCCATCTGAGAGGCGAGTGAGACCAGAGCCTTAATTCTTCTCCTTCCGTTTATTGGCTCCTCCAGTGCTGATGCCTCTAATTGAACCGCAGTCACTGAGGTCATAGGCAGGGTACCTTCCCATGTTATTTAACTTCGATGCAAGTTTGATGATATTTGTATTACTATTATTATTTCAGTATTTGCATATTATTATTTAAAAATATATATATATATTTTCTTTCATTCATCAACATGCCCTTTTTCCTAGCTTTTGTTTTAACGTTTGTCTTGATGTTAGTATGTTTTGAAATGTGCTTTGTTACAAAACACTATAACAGAGTTGAGTCATTTAATTATCTTTAGCTGTTAATTTCTTAAAACTGAAATAAGGCACATTACTAGGTTTAATTTAATCAACAGTTTCAAAGTTCATTTTGCATTGATTTTCTGTATCATGTGTCCTTTTCAAACTTTCAAAACCTTACTCTTGGAATTCCAACTTGGTCACAAAGAGATGTAGGAATTGTTGAGGATCATTCCCCTCACAGCTCACAGGGCAAACACTATTAAAACGCTTTATCATAATCAGAAATTAAAATTTTTATATCCCTTTTATCCAGACCCCAGCAACCTGCATGAATGCATAAACAGAGGAAATGAAGGTGAAAGTGAAGTATATTTTCTGTTCACAAACATGTTCACAGTGGTGTACGTGATATCAGAGCGGGTACAGTATACCAAGTTATGTATAACAAATAATTGGCTGCCTAATGCACGTCCACTAGATTGCCATGTTACCATTTCAGCAAAATTGTACCAAGACAAAAAACGGGCAAGCTGGGCAGCCTTCTGGCATTATCACACACTTAGCTTGTTTGGAAATCGTAACTATTAAGTACCGCATTTTCCATGCAATAGAATCAGTTGGTAGGAACCTTCTCAGGTATCTGTAGGTCAGACCAACATCCTGTTTAAATGTATAACTCCATATCAGTGAATGAGATGGGCAGAAGGTTCGGATGCTGTTTGCTGTGTTATCTGTAACAGCTGCAGTATAATGCACCACTGATAAGAGCAAGACATAGAAATATGTGTTGCAACTGCAAACTAAACTTGTATATTGTACCACCTTGTTAATGTTGTACATTATATTTCTGGATCACACACATTTGCATGAGCATACACACTCACACAAATGTACACACACACACACACACACACACACACACACACACACATATGCGCACTCACTTATCCTAATTTTAAACCCCATATTAGTGTGTGATAAAAACAGATAGCTGAACTACAAACCTGTATTATTACGTATTATTTTATCACCAATCGACCCACATCATCAAACATGTTTTATCACTCTGCCTGTGTCATTAATGGATAGATCTAGTTCACACAAACAAGAGTGGCTTTTATATTTTCTGTAAAAAAAGTAACCACACACAATAGACACTATCCTAATTAAAAAACTTCCCTTAGTTCTATATTTCTATTTATTTCATATTTGTGAAAGAGGATAGAGTACTGATCCCACTGGATCATTTTCAGGCTCACCCAACCTCTTAAATAATACGATGTACACAAGTCGAAATGAAATACAATGCATAAATTTTGGTTGATAAACACTGTGAGAACTAGGCCGATGCAGCAAAATAAATAAATTCTGCAAGTAAGATGACATTTACAACAGTAGTAAGTAGATATACATAAACAATTCCAGAGCTAGGT